>NW_020713599.1:0-1325 GCF_002925995.2 Terrapene triunguis | reverse complement strand
CCTACATGCTGTGGGAATTAAGGCCAGTGGTAAAATGGAAAAAAAAAATTGTCCCCCCTGCCAGATGGAAATTTTTCATTAATGTTTTGTGCTTAAAAATCTTCAAAAATTCAAAACATTTTGACCAGTTCTAGTGCAAACGGTGTAAAGGGGCTGCAGGGTGAATGGCAACCGGTGCCCCCTCTGAGTGTGTGTTGGGGTCAATTTCACTTTCACAAGCCACCCACACAGAGCCGCATTACTTAGGAAATATACAGGTGATGTGAGCTTCAAGTTACCCTTACTCATGCTGAACAGTATTTTACTCCTTGACTAGTCTCACTGATTCACTGGAATATGCTTAGAGTAAGGGACTATTCTGATGGACCAAACGTGGCAGAATCTGGTCCTATGGATGTTAGGAACATGATGTCAGATGAAATTCAACAGAGGCAATTGCTAAGTAATACATAGGCTTGGAAGGATGAGATTTTTCTTGATAAATGTCGGTAAACGTCACTTCCACAGTACACACACAAACTGATGAAACAATATTGCCATAATATTGTCATAATAATGGAAATTTACAGATAGGCAAAGTCAGAAAAATGCTGCTTGAGAACTTCTCAGCGTTTGCTTTAAAGATGTTCACTTTGTATATTTTGACATGTGATGCTGAACATTAGTGTATCTACTGTCATTAAATAACTACTGTCTGACACTCCCCACTGACACCCCTCCAATAAAAAAATTAAAAGCTTAAAACTCAATTTTGCACAAATGTGAACATTCAAATCAAGAAAAAATTAAAAATGCTTAAAAATAAACATCTATATTATCTGTCAAAATTATAAAATATTAAAATCAAATTCTGCCAACGCTAGTAATAGAAGGAACAGTTGTTTGATTAGATCTAATCTCGCAGGGAAACACTGTCAATGTCATTGTGAGCAGAGCACAGTGTACGAAGCTTCCAAATCGTATGAAAAAAGTTCTGCATATTGTTATTTTGCATAGCTAGAGACAGTCTGATATTCCAATACAATTGGCAGTCTAATGATAATGGCTTAACGGTTCCTTTAGGAAAATAAAAGATATTTTTATTCCAATATAACTAAATCAGTTTTACCATCTCCATATTATTACTTTCATCATGGGTGAGTTCACTGATTTTTCATTCTGCTATTTCATTTTTTGCAGCTGTTTTGCCAATCTCAACCCCCGCTCCAGCAATTGAACATTTCACAGTGAACTTCACCATAACCAATTTCAAATATGATTCACAACTGGGATCTCCTTATTCTGCCCGGTTCAATGCTACTGAGAAAGCCTTGATCTCTTTGGTA
>NW_020713598.1:0-2426 GCF_002925995.2 Terrapene triunguis | reverse complement strand
CCTACATGCTGTGGGAATTAAGGCCAGTGGTAAAATGGAAAAAAAAATTGTCCCCCCTGTCAGATGGAAATTTTTCATTAATGTTTTGTGCTTAAAAATCTTCAAAAATTCAAAACATTTTGACCAGTTCTAGTGCAAACGGTGTAAAGGGGCTGCAAGGTGAATGGTAACCGGTGTCCCCTCCGAGTGTGTGTTGGGGTCAATTTCACTTTCACAAGCCACCCACACAGAGCCGCATTACTTAGGAAATATACAGGTGATGTGAGCTTCAAGCTACCCTTACTCATGCTGAACAGTATTTTACTCATTGACTAGTCTCACTGATTCAATGGAATATACTTAGAGTAAGGGACTATTCTGATGGACCAAACGTGGCAGAATCTGGTTCTATGGATGTTAGGAACATGATGTCAGATGAAATTCAACAGAGGCAATTGCTAAGTAATACATAGGCTTGGAAGGATGAGATTTTTCTTGATAAATGTCGGTAAACGTCACTTCCACAGTACACACACAAACTGATGAAACAATATTGCCATAATATTGTCATAATAATGGAAATTTACAGATAGGCAAAGTCAGAAAAATGCTGCTTGAGAACTTCTCAGTGTTTGCTTTAAAGATGTTCACTTTGTATATTTTGACATGTGATGCTGAACATTAGTGTATCTACTGTCATTAAATAACTACTGTCTGACACTCCCCACTGACACCCCTCCAATACAAAAAGTAAAAGCTTAAAACTCAATATTGCACAAATGTGAACATTCAAATCAAGAAAAAATTAAAAATGCTTAAAAATAAACATCTATATTATCTGTCAAAATTATAAAATATTAAAATCAAATTCTGCCAACGCTAGTAATAGAAGGAACAGTTGTTTGATTAGATCTAATCTCGCAGGGAAATGCTGTCAATGTCATTGTGAGCAGAGCACAGTGTACGAAGCTTCCAAATAGCATGAAAAAAGTTCTGCATATTGTTATTTTGCATAGCTAGAGACAGTCTGATATTCCAATACAATTGATAGTCTAATGATAATGGCTTAACGGTTCCTTTAGGAAAATAAAAGATATTTTTATTCCAATATAACTACATCTGTTTTACCAGCTCCATATTATTACTTTCATCATGGGTGAGTTCACTGATTTTTCGTTCTATTTCATTTTTTGCACCTGTTTTGCCAATCTCAACCCCCGCTCCAGCAATTGAACATTTCACAGTGAACTTCACCATAACCAATTTCAAATATGATTCACAACTGGGATCTCCTCATTCTGCCCGGTTCAATGCTACTGAGAAAGCCTTGATCTCTTTGGTAAGTATGACTGGCTCACAGCCTTTCTGGGCAGTTTCGGGTATCTGGTGCTATCAGCAGTACGACAGACTAATGACATCCTCTCTTTTCCAGCTCAACCCAATATTTGGAAACAGCAGCATCGGCCCCGATTATATAAAATGTGAAGTGACGGCTTACAAGTAAGGATCCTGGGGCTGAGATTACCATATTACCCTACAATGTGAAGGTTCATTTGCTGTCATTTTGTTCGGCATTGGACAGTCACCAGCAAACAATTTAAACACATGATCAAACCTGACATTGGATTTTCTATTGTAGACCGGTGAGAGCTGGGAATGACACCGGGGTAGATGCCGTCTGCACCTACAGGCGCGACTCCACTGCTCCCCCGTTTGACAGAGTGGCTGTTTACCATGAAATCCGCAACAAGACAAATGGCATCACCAACCTGGGCCCCTACACCCTGGACAAGGACAGCCTCTATGTCAATGGTAACCAGCTGATTTCTTTACGGCTTGTCCGTTCTATGTAATTGATTGCACCGATGTAACAATAGAGACGCGATATATTTGATGGACGTTAAAGATCACGTATAGCAAGAAAGAGTCAGAACCCCAGAATAACCACACACCATAGAAAGTCAGTGACGGTTTTATGCCCTACTGCTCTTTCTGGACCATCCTATTTGTCACTTCCTTCCCTCCCCACCTGTCTAGTTGCCCTGTAATCATTTTCCCTTCTCATTCCAGGTTATAACGAAGCACCAGCTCTGCCAAGTGAGTATAGTTCAGAATGATCCTTAATGATAAAATTGGAAAGATACAAACTTTCAAAGTTTAATACAAGACAGGCGGTGAATAGAGCTTGTCTAGAACTGTGAGTCTGCTCACAATGGAATGGCATTGGCTCTCAAAGGAGAACTGTCCGCAGTACCCTTGGGGGGGTGGGGGAATAAAATCCCATTTGCGATTTGCGTAAACATGATCTGTGGAATTAGAGATGTGTTTCAGTGTGTCTGAAGGGGTGAGATCATTGATTTTTCATTCTGCTTTTTCATTTTTTGCAGCTGTTTTGCCAGCCTCAACCCCCGCTCCAGCAATTGAACATTTCACAGTGAACTTCACCA
>NW_020713597.1:0-1325 GCF_002925995.2 Terrapene triunguis | reverse complement strand
CCTACATGCTGTGGGAATTAAGGCCAGTGGTAAAATGGAAAAAAAAAATTGTCCCCCCTGCCAGATGGAAATTTTTCATTAATGTTTTGTGCTTAAAAATCTTCAAAAATTCAAAACATTTTGACCAGTTCTAGTGCAAACGGTGTAAAGGGGCTGCAGGGTGAATGGCAACCGGTGCCCCCTCTGAGTGTGTGTTGGGGTCAATTTCACTTTCACAAGCCACCCACACAGAGCCGCATTACTTAGGAAATATACAGGTGATGTGAGCTTCAAGTTACCCTTACTCATGCTGAACAGTATTTTACTCCTTGACTAGTCTCACTGATTCACTGGAATATGCTTAGAGTAAGGGACTATTCTGATGGACCAAACGTGGCAGAATCTGGTCCTATGGATGTTAGGAACATGATGTCAGATGAAATTCAACAGAGGCAATTGCTAAGTAATACATAGGCTTGGAAGGATGAGATTTTTCTTGATAAATGTCGGTAAACGTCACTTCCACAGTACACACACAAACTGATGAAACAATATTGCCATAATATTGTCATAATAATGGAAATTTACAGATAGGCAAAGTCAGAAAAATGCTGCTTGAGAACTTCTCAGCGTTTGCTTTAAAGATGTTCACTTTGTATATTTTGACATGTGATGCTGAACATTAGTGTATCTACTGTCATTAAATAACTACTGTCTGACACTCCCCACTGACACCCCTCCAATAAAAAAATTAAAAGCTTAAAACTCAATTTTGCACAAATGTGAACATTCAAATCAAGAAAAAATTAAAAATGCTTAAAAATAAACATCTATATTATCTGTCAAAATTATAAAATATTAAAATCAAATTCTGCCAACGCTAGTAATAGAAGGAACAGTTGTTTGATTAGATCTAATCTCGCAGGGAAACACTGTCAATGTCATTGTGAGCAGAGCACAGTGTACGAAGCTTCCAAATCGTATGAAAAAAGTTCTGCATATTGTTATTTTGCATAGCTAGAGACAGTCTGATATTCCAATACAATTGGCAGTCTAATGATAATGGCTTAACGGTTCCTTTAGGAAAATAAAAGATATTTTTATTCCAATATAACTAAATCAGTTTTACCATCTCCATATTATTACTTTCATCATGGGTGAGTTCACTGATTTTTCATTCTGCTATTTCATTTTTTGCAGCTGTTTTGCCAATCTCAACCCCCGCTCCAGCAATTGAACATTTCACAGTGAACTTCACCATAACCAATTTCAAATATGATTCACAACTGGGATCTCCTTATTCTGCCCGGTTCAATGCTACTGAGAAAGCCTTGATCTCTTTGGTA
>NW_020713596.1:0-2426 GCF_002925995.2 Terrapene triunguis | reverse complement strand
CCTACATGCTGTGGGAATTAAGGCCAGTGGTAAAATGGAAAAAAAAATTGTCCCCCCTGTCAGATGGAAATTTTTCATTAATGTTTTGTGCTTAAAAATCTTCAAAAATTCAAAACATTTTGACCAGTTCTAGTGCAAACGGTGTAAAGGGGCTGCAAGGTGAATGGTAACCGGTGTCCCCTCCGAGTGTGTGTTGGGGTCAATTTCACTTTCACAAGCCACCCACACAGAGCCGCATTACTTAGGAAATATACAGGTGATGTGAGCTTCAAGCTACCCTTACTCATGCTGAACAGTATTTTACTCATTGACTAGTCTCACTGATTCAATGGAATATACTTAGAGTAAGGGACTATTCTGATGGACCAAACGTGGCAGAATCTGGTTCTATGGATGTTAGGAACATGATGTCAGATGAAATTCAACAGAGGCAATTGCTAAGTAATACATAGGCTTGGAAGGATGAGATTTTTCTTGATAAATGTCGGTAAACGTCACTTCCACAGTACACACACAAACTGATGAAACAATATTGCCATAATATTGTCATAATAATGGAAATTTACAGATAGGCAAAGTCAGAAAAATGCTGCTTGAGAACTTCTCAGTGTTTGCTTTAAAGATGTTCACTTTGTATATTTTGACATGTGATGCTGAACATTAGTGTATCTACTGTCATTAAATAACTACTGTCTGACACTCCCCACTGACACCCCTCCAATACAAAAAGTAAAAGCTTAAAACTCAATATTGCACAAATGTGAACATTCAAATCAAGAAAAAATTAAAAATGCTTAAAAATAAACATCTATATTATCTGTCAAAATTATAAAATATTAAAATCAAATTCTGCCAACGCTAGTAATAGAAGGAACAGTTGTTTGATTAGATCTAATCTCGCAGGGAAATGCTGTCAATGTCATTGTGAGCAGAGCACAGTGTACGAAGCTTCCAAATAGCATGAAAAAAGTTCTGCATATTGTTATTTTGCATAGCTAGAGACAGTCTGATATTCCAATACAATTGATAGTCTAATGATAATGGCTTAACGGTTCCTTTAGGAAAATAAAAGATATTTTTATTCCAATATAACTACATCTGTTTTACCAGCTCCATATTATTACTTTCATCATGGGTGAGTTCACTGATTTTTCGTTCTATTTCATTTTTTGCACCTGTTTTGCCAATCTCAACCCCCGCTCCAGCAATTGAACATTTCACAGTGAACTTCACCATAACCAATTTCAAATATGATTCACAACTGGGATCTCCTCATTCTGCCCGGTTCAATGCTACTGAGAAAGCCTTGATCTCTTTGGTAAGTATGACTGGCTCACAGCCTTTCTGGGCAGTTTCGGGTATCTGGTGCTATCAGCAGTACGACAGACTAATGACATCCTCTCTTTTCCAGCTCAACCCAATATTTGGAAACAGCAGCATCGGCCCCGATTATATAAAATGTGAAGTGACGGCTTACAAGTAAGGATCCTGGGGCTGAGATTACCATATTACCCTACAATGTGAAGGTTCATTTGCTGTCATTTTGTTCGGCATTGGACAGTCACCAGCAAACAATTTAAACACATGATCAAACCTGACATTGGATTTTCTATTGTAGACCGGTGAGAGCTGGGAATGACACCGGGGTAGATGCCGTCTGCACCTACAGGCGCGACTCCACTGCTCCCCCGTTTGACAGAGTGGCTGTTTACCATGAAATCCGCAACAAGACAAATGGCATCACCAACCTGGGCCCCTACACCCTGGACAAGGACAGCCTCTATGTCAATGGTAACCAGCTGATTTCTTTACGGCTTGTCCGTTCTATGTAATTGATTGCACCGATGTAACAATAGAGACGCGATATATTTGATGGACGTTAAAGATCACGTATAGCAAGAAAGAGTCAGAACCCCAGAATAACCACACACCATAGAAAGTCAGTGACGGTTTTATGCCCTACTGCTCTTTCTGGACCATCCTATTTGTCACTTCCTTCCCTCCCCACCTGTCTAGTTGCCCTGTAATCATTTTCCCTTCTCATTCCAGGTTATAACGAAGCACCAGCTCTGCCAAGTGAGTATAGTTCAGAATGATCCTTAATGATAAAATTGGAAAGATACAAACTTTCAAAGTTTAATACAAGACAGGCGGTGAATAGAGCTTGTCTAGAACTGTGAGTCTGCTCACAATGGAATGGCATTGGCTCTCAAAGGAGAACTGTCCGCAGTACCCTTGGGGGGGTGGGGGAATAAAATCCCATTTGCGATTTGCGTAAACATGATCTGTGGAATTAGAGATGTGTTTCAGTGTGTCTGAAGGGGTGAGATCATTGATTTTTCATTCTGCTTTTTCATTTTTTGCAGCTGTTTTGCCAGCCTCAACCCCCGCTCCAGCAATTGAACATTTCACAGTGAACTTCACCA
>NW_020713595.1:0-3042 GCF_002925995.2 Terrapene triunguis | reverse complement strand
GTGGTGGCTGGAGAACAGACAAAGTGGTTACTGGTTTGTTATTTTCTATTTGCTTATTTCGGGAAAGGGAAGTAGGGACAGAAAAGGAAGCAAAATAAGTAAGGCGGAAGATCAGAAGAAAGCAGGAAAATGAGTACTAGTGACCTCAGTTTCAGTGAACTGCAGAGGGGTTGTAGCCCAGCACAAGAAAGCAGGACAATGAGTACTAGTGACGCTGCTAATAAACTAAAGCTGGCCAGGCTGGAAGCAAAAGAGAGAGAAAATGAACATAAGAGACGGCTGGAACTAAGACAATTAGAAATTAGTGCCAGGGAGGCAGAACATGCAAGGGAAGAGGCTGCCCACAAGAGAGCTATGGAGGCAGAGGCAGCTGCCCACAAGAGAGCTATGGAGGTGGAGGCAGCGAGGGAGCGAGCGGAGGCAGCGAGGGCGGAGGCAGAGGCAGCTGCCCAGGAGAGGGCTATGGAGGCCCAGAGGGAGGCCCAGAAACATGAACTGACTGTTATGGAGTCGAGGAGACAAAACCCTCCACCTGCTGGCTCCACTTCCCCAAAAATCCACAAATGGGAGCGACTATGTCCACAGTATGACGAGTCCGGCGATATCGCCGAATATTTCATCACCTTTGAGAGACTGTGCACCCTCCATGCCATCCCTGAAGATCAGAAGATGACCACATTGATAGCAAAATTGACTGGCAGAGCTCTGGACATATTCAATAAGATGCCTATTGATGATGCTTCAAACTACGGTAAATTTAAGGAACTGGTTTTGAAACAGTTTCAGGTTACACCTGAAACCTACAGGGTTAAATTCAGGACCCTTAAGAGGGGATCTGGATTAAGTAATGTGGCTTATGCCAATGAAATGAGAGATTTGGTAGATAAATGGGTGCGGGGGAGAGGCATTACTAGCTTTGAAGGGATGTGTGATCTGGTTACTCAGGAACACTTCCTGAGTATGTGCAGTGATGAGGTAAAACAGTATTTGTGGGACAAAAAGGTAAATGCAGTGGGTGAATTAGCTGAGTATGCTGACTCTTATGAACAAGCACAAGCTGCGATCAAACATAAACCACTGGTGGAGGGGTATAAGGTTGGGGGAAAGCAGAATCACCGTTTTACCCCTGGGTATGGGAAAAAGGAGGCTGGGCGGTCACCTCCCCATTCCCCTGGTACTCGTCCCAAATTTCCTGTGCAAGCAGAGGAGCCCAAGAGGTGCTATCATTGTAAGTCCCCTGAGCACCTGAGGAATAAGTGTCCCTTGCTGAGTGGAAGCAGGCAACAAGTAACACACGAAGCTGGGGCTTCTCAGAGCCAGGCTGTGGCCTCTTTCCACACGGGATTTGTAAAGCTTGCTTCCACACAACCAAGCAATGAGCATATGCATGCTGTTAGATTAAATGGTCAAATGCTTCTTGGATTAAGGGACACGGGTGCTGAGATTTCTGTGGTCAGGAGGGACCTGATCCAGGAAAAGGATTTGTTGCCAGGTAAAATGGCAGAATTAGAGCTGGTAGGGGGTTACAAAGTCCTTGCACCTTTAGCTAAAGTACACATGCAAACTCAGGATTTGCAGGCTGAGCTGACTGTTGCAACGGTGGCACACAATTTTGCACCGTTTCTACTGGGGAATGATTTCTTTAGTGTGGCAGAATCTGTCCCAGGGTTGGTGGGCAGTGAGAAGGAATCTTGTGCTAAAAGCCCCAGAGGGGGGGGGTGAAGTCACAGCAACTGCTGGGGGAATAGGAGAGTGTCTCTTAGATTCCTCTGCAGCAGTAAAGGATGCAGCTTCGGGGGCAGGGCTGGTTGTGGCCGGTTCCTATGGGCCTGGGGCTCCAGGGAAGTTCAAGAAGGAGGAGCTGGATAAAGCTAGCTCCTGTCCCGTAATCATCTCCCCGGGGGAGGGGGATGTACCACCTTGTAGCAAGGAGGCCACCACAGCTGCTGACTGCCAGAAAGTTGCAGGTCAGCAGGGGGCCGGGCCTGCCCTGGGGTGCACAGAGGCGTGTGTCCCAAAGGTGGACGTTGGGGTCCTGGGGACCGCTGTGGTGGGAACAGGCCCCAAGGACTCTGTAGCTGGGTGCCAGCCCAACCCGAGTGAAAAGGGAGGGATTTTGCGGGCCAGTAAGAGGTCCGTCGTGGCTGGTAGCTGCGAGTCCGCAGCTGGGGCAGGATCACCTTCCCTTTTGGGGGACACAAGAATGTCGGACCCAGAGGGGAGCCCAAAGAGGGAAGCCCAAATGGAAGGTCAGGGGGGGCTAGAGAGTCCACCCACCTTTTGTAGGGAGGGGCTTTCCCAGGAGGAGGGTGAAAAGTCTGCATTCAAAAGGCCAGTCCCCTCTCCCGTGGATCAGGTTTTAAGGGAAACCTGGGGGTCAGGTCTCCGGGATGAGGGGGTCCATCCAGCTGACCCTTTGGAAACAGAAAGTGGGGTGCCCAATGGGGTCCAGAGCACCCCAGGGAAAGATCTTGTTCTTGCTACACTTGCAAGAGATAAAACTCTCTCTCCAAGACAGGGGGGGGGAAATCTCTGCATGGGAGAAACTTCACAAGGGAGTGGGGTCCAGCCCAGAGAAACTCCAGAGGGAGGGGCCGAGGGCAAGCATGGTCGTAGTACACCCTTTCCCGGCCAAAGACCTGAGCACATGCCCGAACTAGAAGTCTTCCCCAAAGAGGCAGAAGAATCTGCGTCAGAGTGTCTACCAGAGGGCACAGAGAACTGGAAAAATGCAATAGGGGCTAAACAAGTCAAATTGAGTGAACGAAGCCTGTCCACCGTAAATTTGCTGTTAACCTTGTGTCTTTTGCTAATTCACCTATGGGATAAAATAAAAGAATTCACACTAGTGGTAAACCCTTTAAAGACGTGGAACATACCTAATTTGTGGAAGAAGCTGTTATACATGCTGGGGATGGTAACAAGACAGCCCCACCAGCATGATACTTTACAGCCCATACCTGTAAAAAGCAGCAAAAGCATAACGGGCCCATGTTGCTGTGTAGAAGGGGAAACTGAGGCACACCGCCTCATGGCATTGGG
>NW_020713594.1:0-1257 GCF_002925995.2 Terrapene triunguis | reverse complement strand
CTGTCCCAGGGTTGGTTAGCAGTGAGAAGGAATCTTGTGCTAAAAGCTCCAGAGGGAGGGGTGAAGTCACAGCAACTGCTGGGGGAATAGGAGAGTGTCTCTTAGATTCCTCTGCAGCAGTAAAGGATGCAGCTTCGGGGGCAGGGCTGGTTGTGGCCGGTTCCTATGGCCCCGGGGCTCCAGGGAAGTTCAAGAGGGAGGAGCTGGATAAAGCTAGCTCCTGTCCCGTAATCATCTCCCCCGGGGAGGGGGATGTACCACCTTGTAGCAAGGAGGCCACCACAGCTGCTGACTGCCAGAAAGTTGCAGGTCAGCAGGGGGCCGGGCCTGCCCTGGGGTGCACAGAGGCGCGTGTCCCAAAGGTGGAAGTTGGGGTCCTGGGGACCGCTGTGGTGGGAACAGGCCCCAAGGACTCTGTAGCTGGGTGCCAGCCCAACCCGAGTGAAAGGGGAGGGATTTTGCTGGCCAGTAAGAGGTCCGTCGTGGCTGGTAGCTGCGAGTCCGCAGCTGGGGCAGGATCACCTTCCCTTTTGGGGGACACAAGAGTGTCGGACCCAGAGGGGAGCCCAAAGAGGGAAGCCCAAATGGAAGGTCAGGGGGGGCCAGAGAGTCCACCCACCTTTTGTAGGGAGGGGCTTTCCCAGGAGGAGGGTGAAAAGTCTGCATTCAAAAGGCCAGTCCCCTCTCCCGTGGATCAGGTTTTAAGGGAAACCTGGGGGTCAGGTCTCCGGGATGAGGGGGTCCATCCAGCTGACCCTTTGGAAACAGAAAGTGGGGTGCCAAATGGGGTCCAGAGCACCCCAGGGAAAGATCTTGTTCTTGCTACACTTGCAAGAGATAAAACTCTCTCTCCAAGACAGGGGGGGGGAAATCTCTGCATGGGAGAAACTTCACAAGGGAGTGGGGCCCAGCCCAGAGAAACTCCAGAGGGAGGGGCCGAGGGCAAGCATGGTCGTAGTACACCCTTTCCCGGCCAAAGACCTGAGCACATGCCCGAACTAGAAGTCTTCCCCAAAGAGGCAGAAGAATCTGCGTCAGAGTGTCTACCAGAGGGCACAGAGAACTGGAAAAATGCAATAGGGGCTAAACAAGTCAAATTGAGTAAACAAAGCCGGTCCACCGTAGATTTGCTGTTAACCTTATGTCTTTTGCTAATTCACCTATGGGATAAAATAAAAGAATTCACACTAGTGGTAAACGCTTTAAAGATGTGGAACATACCTAATTTGTGGAAGAAGCTGTTATACATGCTGGGGA
>NW_020713593.1:0-1341 GCF_002925995.2 Terrapene triunguis | reverse complement strand
TCTTGGCACATCGGGTGGCAGCTCCCAAGGGGGTTTCTGTGATCCAATCCGTCACAGTAGGCTGCTTGGGCTTGACTTTTCTTGACTCAGGCCTGGTCTACACTGGGGAGGGGGATCGATCTAAGATACGCAACTTCAGCTACGTGAATAGCGTAGCTGAAGTCGAAGTATCTTAGATCGTTTTACCTTGGGTCCTCACGGCGCGGGATCGACGGCTGTGGCTCCCCCGTTGACTCCGCTACCGCCGCTCGCTCCGGTGGAGTTCCGGAGTTGACGGGGAACGCGTTCTTAACGAGACGCGACATATCGATCCCCGATAAATGGATCGTTACCCGCCTATATGGTGGGTAGTCTGGACTTACCCTCAGGCACTCTAGTTTCACTTGGCTTCAGTAGGAGTTGTGGGTGCATAGTCCCTATGAAAATCAAATCCTAGATATCTAGTGTTGGTGGGGTGGTCAACTTTCGAATGTGTGAAAACTGGACACTGAGCACTGGAACCTCTCCTGCCTGCTCTGGCTCTTTCTGTTGAGGCCCCACCTTTCTTCTCTTCCCACCCCCACTGTCGCTTGCTGCTCTCTCCACCTCCCTCCCTCAGCCAATTGAGCAGGGCCATAGGGATGAGGGGGTGAGTGGGGCAGGGGAGGGAGAGCCGTGCTTGGGGTAAGAAGTGGGAGCCGTCAGTACCTCTCACCTCTGGATCCATTCCTGAATTCTCCTCCAGGCTCCAGCAGCAGCAGCTGCTCTTCCCGCCCCCCGGTGGCGGAGGCTGGTTACTGCAGGTAACCAGACTTTTCGTGTTCAGTTGGCAGTGCTATACCTATCTCATAGAACCGTAAGGGACCCCGAAAGGTCATCGAGTCTAGCCCCCTGCCTTCACTAGCAGGACCAAGTACTGATTTTGCCCCAGATCCCTAAGTGGCCCCCTCAAGGATTGAACTCACAACCCTGGGTTTAGCAGGCTAATGCTCAAACCACTGAGCTATCCCTCCCCCCATTGTCAGGTTCCCTTTTCAACTGGACTTTCCGGTCAAAAACCAGACACCTAGCAACCCGTATTGGGCACCCAAAAGTTGAGGCACCCACAATTACATATTGCTTTTGAAAATTTGGGCCCTCATCTCTCTTTCTGCCATAGGGTATATCTGCACTTGGAGCTGGGGCTGTGCTTCCCAGTTTGAGGAGACCTCCTTGTGCTAGCTCTCATCAAGCTAGTAGTGTGTCCATAGTAGCATGGACAGTGGTGAGGGGCTAGCGACTCTGACTACAAACCTGTCAGGACCCCTGTGGGTATTGTGACAGTGTACCCCATAAGGCTTTATGGGGAGGGGGTGCTTATAA
>NW_020713592.1:0-1460 GCF_002925995.2 Terrapene triunguis | reverse complement strand
AACAGACAAAGTGGTTACTGGTTTGTTATTTTCTGTTTGCTTATTTCGGGAAAGGGAAGTAGGGACAGAAAAGGAAGCAAAATAAGTAAGAATGAAGATCAAAAGAAGCTAAAACTACACAAGTTGCAAATTGCCCAGAAAGACTGAACAATGGGCACTGGGAATGTCTCTGTTAACTAAGAAGCCCCTGAACTGAGTGCATCTCAGTTTCAGTGAACTGCAGATGGGTGTGGCCCAACCTCTGTCTGTGCTGAAGCTGACTGAAGTGTCTAACCTAGCAAGACAGGAGTGGAGGGGTGCCTGTTCTGGCAGGAGGGTGTTCTCTGTGGTATCCCAGCTCATCAAGCGATGGTCTCAAGGGGAGACAAATGGAAATTGATGTATAATTTGCCTGGGAAAAGGCAGACCTGGGAAAGGAAAAGGCTGCCCACCAGCCTGGACTTAAGAGACAAAGCAAGTAAGACCCAGAAGCATGACCTGGCTGTAATGGAGTGGAAGAGGTGCACAGAGACACGTATCCTGGAGCTGGAAGTTGGGGTCCTGGTGACTGCTGCGGTGGGAACAAACCCAAAGGACTCTAGCTGGAAACAAACCCAACCAGAGTGAAAGGGGGGGGATTTTGCTGGCCAGCGAAAGGTCTCTCATAGCTTGGAGCTGTGAGCTTACAGCTGGATCAGAGTCTCTTTCCCTTTTGGGGGACACAGGAGTGTCTGCCCCATAGGGGAGCCCAAAAACGAATTTTAGGTATACTGCCTCCGCCATGGTCAGTGTCCAAGTCTCTGGCAGTAAGTTCAGGAGGAAGGTGTGACGTTGTGCAGTCTATATGGTTTTATAAAAATATAAGTGAATATAATGTAACTGGGATAGTTTTATAAAAATTTGACAATAAGTGAATATAATGCAACTGGGATATGCTCCGTGCAAAAGGTCTCTTGTAAGGTATCATTACAAAGTGCATAATCTACTGAGTATGATCATCTGATTTGTATAAATGTACCACTCTTGTATCTAAAACTAGAAATATAAAATGTAACTCTGAGGGCCTATTGTAATTATGTAAAGTGTGGGCCATTAATGATGGTTTGGAATCTTGATGACTCCCATTGTCTGCAGATGGCTGTTTACCTGTGAGTCTTCCTGTATATGTGTGTGCTGGCAAGTGAGTAATGAAGTCTTGCAGTGACATGTGATCATGTCACCTGAACTGGAATCCATCTTTAACCTGGTGCTTTTCCAGTGAGGGAGGGTGAAAACCCAGAGGGACAAAGAGTTCCCGCCTTATGCGAAAGATATATAAAGGAGTGGAAGAGAACAGAGAGGGAGAGGAGCCATCATGGAGAAGCCCCTAGCTAACACCTAAGCTGGAACAAGAGCTGTACCAGGGGAAAGAATTGTGCCCAGGCCTGGAAGGTGTCCAGTCTGAGAAAAACTTACTGAAGCATCTCTGAGGGTGAGATTAT
>NW_020713591.1:0-1089 GCF_002925995.2 Terrapene triunguis | reverse complement strand
AGCAGGCAACAAGTAACACATGAAGCTGGGGCTTCTCAGAGCCAGGCTGTGGCCTCTTTCCACACAGGATTTGTAAAGCTTGCTTCCACACAACCAAGCAATGAGCATATGCATGCTGTTAGATTAAATGGTCAAATGCTTCTTGGATTAAGGGACACGGGTGCTGAGATTTCCGTGGTCAGGAGGGACCTGATCCAGGAAAAGGATTTGTTGCCAGGTAAAATGGCAGAATTAGAGCTGGTAGGGGGTTACAAAGTCCTTGCACCTTTAGCTAAAGTACACATGCAAACTCAGGATTTGCAGGCTGAGCTGACTGTTGCAACGGTGGCACACAATTTTGCACCGTTTCTACTGGGGAATGATTTCTTTAGTGTGGCAGAATCTGTCCCAGGGTTGGTTAGCAGTGAGAAGGAATCTTGTGCTAAAAGCCCCAGAGGGGGGGGTGAAGTCACAGCAACTGCTGGGGGAATAGGAGAGTGTCTCTTAGATTCCTCTGCAGCAGTAAAAGATGCAGCTTCGGGGGCAGGGCTGGTTGTGGCCGGTTCCTATGGCCCCGGGGCTCCAGGGAAGTTCAAGAAGGAGGAGCTGGATAAAGCTAGCTCCTGTCCCGTAATCATCTCCCCGGGGGAGGGGGATGTACCACCTTGTAGCAAGGAGGCCACCACAGCTGCTGACTGCCAGAAAGTTGCAGGTCAGCAGGGGGCCGGGCCTGCCCTGGGGTGCACAGAGGCGTGTGTCCCAAAGGTGGACGTTGGGGTCCTGGGGACCGCTGTGGTGGGAACAGGCCCCAAGGACTCTGTAGCTGGGTGCCAGCCCAACCCAAGTGAAAGGGGAGGGATTTTGCTGGCCAGTAAGAGGTCCGTCGTGGCTGGTAGCTGCGAGTCCACAGCTGGGGCAGGATCACCTTCCCTTTTGGGGGACACAAGAGTGTCGGACCCAGAGGGGAGCCCAAAGAGGGAAGCCCAAATGGAAGGTCAGGGGGGGCTAGAGAGTCCACCCACCTTGTGTAGGGAGGGGCTTTCCCAGGAGGAGGGTGAAAAGTCTGCATTCAAAAGGCCAGTCCCCTCTCCCGTGGATCAGGTTTTAAGG
>NW_020713590.1:0-4572 GCF_002925995.2 Terrapene triunguis | reverse complement strand
TCTGGGGCTTGGTCCTTTGGGATCAGGAGAACCTTTTTCTTTTACTGGGGTATTGGTTTTCATAACCATTTGTCCCCATAACGAGTGGCACTGGTGGTAATACTGGGAAACTGGAGTGTCTAAGGAGATTGCTTGTGTGACTTGCGGTTAGCCAGTGGGGTGAGACTGAAGTCCTCCTAGTCTGGCTGGTTTGGTTTGCCTTAGAGGTGGAAAAAACCCCAACCTTGGGCTGTAACTGCCCTGTTGGAGCAATTTGTCCTGAGTTGGCACTCTCAGTTGGGTTCCGCCAGAACCGCATCGTCACAGTGGCGTAGTCGTGCTTGGATCCACAGAACCAGGTCAATTAAGCTTTGGGTCAGAACCCCACGCTATTCAAATTTGAATTTTGGGATTGAGAGTTTTGTTGGTTAAAGAGCTGCTGCAATGGCTGAGCAAAGAGCATATGAGGGACTTGGCAAAAAAGCCCTGGAAAATTTGTGTTCAGAAAAGAGGATAAGCTTTAGAAAGAAAGCTACAAAGGAAGAACTGAGAAATCTGTTAATAGCCAGTGATCAGGGGGCAAGAGCACAGCACTTACCTGAGGCTGCAGAAGATGCAGAAAAAATTAGGATGCAAAAGGTGACAAGTGAACTGCAATTTGAGCATGAACAGAAGCTAGCAGATCTTCGATTGCTGGAGAAGCAAAAAGTAGCAGAATTAGAAGAGAGAGCTCGTAAGGGGCGTCTAGAGCTGCTCGCTGCTGAACAGGAGACTCGCAGGATGGAACAGGAGACGGCCAGACTTCAGCTCCAAGTAATGGAAGAGCGGAGAAAGTCATCCCCACCTGGTACTCCACTTCCCCCCCGCCATGAGAAGAACTGGGAAAGGATGTGTCCCATTTACAATGATACTGAGGATATAGAGGAGTTTTTGTCTACCTTTGAACGCCTCTGCAATCTGTACCAGATCCCCGAGGGTCAGCGAATGCCTGTCCTGCTGACCAGACTGACTGGAAAAGCCAGGGAGGTATTTAATGAATTGGGGGAACAAGAAGCCTTGGATTATGAGCGGTTTAAAGATTCTGTGTTAAGACGGTTCAAGGTTACTCCTGAATCTTACAGAGTTAAGTTTAGAAAGTTTAAGATGTCTAATGATTGTACTTTTGTAGAATGTGCTCATAAGCTGATGGGTTTTGTTAAAAAGTGGGTTATGGGAGCCAAGGCGCATGGGAGTTTTGAAAAACTGCTGGATTTAATAACTTTGGAACAGTTCTTAGACATTGTGCCTGACCATGTGAGAGCAGCTGTGTGTGATAGGGACCCTGAGTCAGTCCTAAGGGCTGCAGAGATTGCGGATGCCCATACCCAAAACAGGTCTCGAGAAGGGTGTAAAACCCCGGGGAAAACTAATCACCATTCTCCCCAGTTCAAGAGGAGGGAAGGATTTAAAAGTAAACCTGACTCTTCTAAAGGAGTTCAAGGGGGCCCGGAGGGTAGGAACTCACATCCCAGGACGGAACAGGTTACATGCTATCACTGTGGTATGATGGGCCACATGAGACCAGACTGCCCAACACTGAAGGGCAGCCCAAAACCAGCAACCCCAAATGCCACGGCCAATGCTAACCCTGTTGTTATAAACTCACAGGCAAGCTACACAGAGCCCAGCGCTAGTGCCCTGTGTGCAAATGCTGTTTCTGTGGTCTCTGAAGAATTTGACCTTAAAACTCACATTAAAGCTAAATATGGGGGAAATAACGCAGAGTTTATTAGCAGTGCAGAAGTGAATGGAGTAAGGTGCATGGCATGGAGGGACACCGCAGCAGATATCACTTTGGTTAAAGCAAGTCTAGTCAGGGAGGAAGATTATTGGCCAGGTGAAGATGTGACTGTTGTAGCCTTTTCTGAGTATTTTGTCAGGGTGCCTTTGGCTAAAATCCACCTGAAATGGAAGGGATTTGAGGGCACCATGGTTGTGGGAGTAAAAGACACACTCCCTAAGGATATTATGATTGGAAATGATATTAAAGCTATGGTCAGTCAAGTTAACACAAACCAGGCACAGGAGAGGATTGATCCTAAGGTTGTGCCTATGGAGGGTTTCTCCAAAAGTTTGTCTTTGGAAAGTAGCTGTTTGGCTGTGAATGAAGTTTCTGAATGTCTATCTAATGTCTCAGAAGTAAATCTGGAATTAGATCAAGCGAAGGGAGAGGAGAACAAGGAGATTTTGGATGAGCCTAGGCAGTCTTGTGAGCTGATGGCTTTATCTAGTCAGCAGTTTGGGAAGGCAAGGAGAGTGGAAGATGAGTGTCCCTATCCCTTACCTGTTTCCTGTGGGAAGAATAGTGACAGTGAAGGAAATGTGCCTGTGTCTGTCAGGGGTATTGACTTGCCTATGGAGGAAGCTACCCCAGTCTCCAAGCAGTTGTCTGTGAACAGCCCTGTGTGCTGGGACAGGGGAAATGAAATCCCATACTGTATGTCTAGTAAAGGAAAATGTGTCTCCAACTCTTTTTTGTCTGTGGAGCAGACAGAGGGTGCCTTTCAGCCTGTGATGGTTGAGAATAGTGCAGTTGTCTCAGAGGTGGTTCTGGATTCAACTAAAGCCCAGGAAGGAAATGGTCCCAAGTTTGTGTCTGCTGGGGAGAATGGCACTGTAACTAGGTTGCATCCAGTTAGTGTCTTAGCAAAATCCCAGAGACCAGACAATTCTGGTGCTTGTATTTTGCCTGTTGCTCATGTGTGGTTGGAGAAGGGTGTAACAGCTCTGTCTAATCAGGGTGATACCCTAGCCAGGGCACAAGGAGAGCAGAAAGGTAATTTGGTTGTGGTACCTACGGACAGTTTAACAACTTGTAGCAAAAAGGACAAAATTCCTAAGCTTGTGTGTGGCAAAGGAAAGGAGAATGCTTCTGACCTTTCATCTAGTGAGTCTATGGGTTTGCCTGAAAGTGGATTGTGTAGAAATCTGCCTGATGGGCCAAAGGTGATCCTGAATGTAAGTAAGACCCAGACAGAGTCTGTTGTTGCTCAGGAAAGTGTTCCTTTAGAGCAAGCCCTAGGTGAAGAGGGTAAGGGCAGAATTTCTGTGAGGGGTGAATTGCTGCTTAGAAAAGCTCCTGGGGAAAGGAATCCTCATGGAAATCTCTGCAAGCAGTTCCCTGCAACTGAAGGGTGTGAGAGTGATTTAATCAAGGAAGTTTCAGTTCCTAACAGCCAGGAGTTGTCTGTTGTGAATGGATCCACTAACTGTCCTTTTGAAAGATCCAGTGTGGGTAGCTCTGAGAAGGTCTCAGAGGAAGTAAAAGTTGTTAAGGAATTGAGGCAGCCCTATGACCAAGTGGCTGTGTGGGGCCAACTTGTTGGGGAGACAATGGTGTTGGAACAGGAATGTCTCCATTCTGATTCTTTAAATGAGCAGTTTGTGCTTCAGGGTCTGAGGACAGATTTGGTTACTGATGTGTCAGAGCAGAACAGTTTTATGGCTAAATGCTTGAGGATGCAGGGGAAAGCAAGCAAACTCTCACCCTCAGACTGTTTAGATTTGTGTGGTATCTCTGTAAGACAGAGTCCAGCCTTGGAAATGATAGCAGTTACGAATATGAAAACTGGTGGACTGGCTCTGGTCTGGGGTAGTGCAAATTACTTGCCTGGCTGGGAGAGGAAGGACTTGCTAATAGCTGTTAGCACAGAGAGCCCACCCCATCAGCCAGTGAATTCTGTTAAGCAAGAGAAATCAGGGTTTGATCCTGCAGGACAAGGAGGAGAGAGAAAGCTGAAATTTGCAAGGGGAAGCCACAGGTTGACCCCGAAGTGCCCAAACTCAAATGGTATTAAGCCAAAGGCGTGGCATGACAAACATGATTGTAGATGGACGCTTGCAATGAACTTGTTGTTAGTGCTAATGGTAAATTTTGTAATGAATGTGTTGCTATTGCCACAAACTGTAAAAATGTACAATGTGCCTAATCTTTTGGAGAATCCCTTGAACATGTTAAAAGGACTACATGAGAACACACGTTATGTTAAAAGGCCTTGTTACACTGGTGTTTCACAGTTAATGCCTGTAAACAATATTGGAACTTTTCACAAGGAAAAAGACATTCCAGACCTAATGTGCTGTATGAAAAGGAAGACTGAGGCACACAACCATATTGCTTTCACGGCTAAATGCCAAGAGTCCTGTACTATGAAGAACATTAATATCTGCATTTATTTGATGATAATTGGGTTCCAAACATTTGCCAGAGCTTGTATGGATAAAGTAGCGGTTTGCTTTAGCTCTTGGCAAGATCACATGAGACATACAGGAACCATGCTGCAAGACCAGATCCAATCCACTATTGTTCTAACTAAGTTTTACCTTGAGTTTGTAAAGAGGTTCAGTCATGTTGTTAAACATGACTTTGATAAACCATTTCTGTTATACACTGGTATGGCTTCTAACCCAATACTAGCTGTAGCGAGACAGACCCAAGGATGGGGAGCTCTTGGGATGCAGTCAGAGATGTTTATGTCATCCCTTCCTGCATCAATTTTGCGTTGGGGGTGTGACATTATTGACATAAACTGGGACCATATAGATCATTGTTGC
>NW_020713589.1:0-1032 GCF_002925995.2 Terrapene triunguis | reverse complement strand
GTATGGGGATATGACTTTTTTCTCAACCTGGGATCAAACAGAGAAATTAATCTCATGTTCCCCCTACAGTAACCTTAGTGAAAACAATACAGTCTTTCAATGCCATGCAAATAACACCACTCCTCCTAAGGAGAATTACCATGTGCCCTTTGAGGGATATAACTCCTCCTTTGCAGGCACCTATGTGACAAATCAGTGCAACTGACCCTTCCGGTCTTAATAGGCCATCATTGGGTTTGTGGAACCAAAGCTTATACTGCGTTATCAGCTAACTGGTCAGGTATCTGTTATCCCGCCCGACTCTTCCCAAAATTCCGAGTGCTACGGTCCTTCCCACGAGAACGCCTCCGTAATTTCAGGCGAAAAAAAGGGACTTATCAGATGCCCAATGGTATGTAAATAACATAAGCCCCTTAACTTGGAAAAAGGCCATTGGCAGTTCCTTTATCCCACTGGGGGAGTAATACACCATGCAAAAAGGCTCCTGAGTTTACAAGCAGTAGTTAAAATAATGGCAAATAAAACCGAAGAAAGTTTAAGAGCCCTGGCCAAAGAAACAGGGGCGGTCCGAGAGATGGCCATCCAAAACCGTCAGGCATTGGACACAGTGCTGGCGGCCAAAGAAGGAACCTGTGCTCTAATTGGAAAAGAATGTTGTGTGTATATACCTGACAACACCAATGAGGTAATAAATCGTGCTAGCCACTTAAAACAAATGACATATCTTCCCCATGAAGAGCCGAGTTCGTTATGGAAGTGGCTAAGTAACCTGTTCAATTTCTCTGGCATAGGAGGCTGGTTGTTTCAGGGAGCCCTGACTATCCTGTTTGGAATCCTAATAATTTTTGTATGTTTTCAGTTAATCTCCTGTTGTATCCAAAATTGTGTAAGATATGTGTCATAACTATAAAGGGAAGGGCAACAGTCCTCCTGTGAACAATACTATAAAATCCCTCCTGGCCAGAGACTCCAAAATCCTTTTACATGTAAAGGGTTAAGAAGCTCAGGTAACCTGGCTGACACCTGACCCAA
>NW_020713588.1:0-1074 GCF_002925995.2 Terrapene triunguis | reverse complement strand
GTATGGGGATATGACTTTTTTCTCAACCTGGGATCAAACAGAGAAATCAATCTCATGTTCCCCCTACAGTAACCTTAGTGAAAACAATACAGTCTTTCAATGCCATGCAAATAACACCACTCCTCCTAAGGAGAATTACCATGTGCCCTTTGAGGGATATTACTCCTCCTTTGCAGGCACCTATGTGACAAATCAGTGCAACTGACCCTTCCAGTCTTAATAGGCCATCATTGGGTTTGTGGGACCAAAGCTTATACTGCGTTACCAGCTAACTGGTCAGGTATCTGTTATCCCGCCCGACTCTTCCCAAAATTCTGAGTGCTAGGTCCTTCCCACGAGAACGCCTCCGTAATTTCAGGCGAAAAAAAGGGACTTATCAGATGCCCAATGGTATGTAAATAACATAAGCCCCTTAACTTGGAAAAAGGCCATTGGCAGTTCCTTTATCCCACCGGGGGAGTAATACACCATGCAAAATGGCTCCTGAGGTTACAAGCAGTAGTTAAAATAATGGCAAATAAAACCAAAGAAAGTTTAAGAGCCCTGGCAAAAGAAACAGGGGCAGTCCGAGAGATGGCCATCCAAAACCGTCAGGCATTGGACATAGTGCTGGCGGCCAAAGAAGGAACCTGTGCTCTCATTGGAAAAGAATGTTGTGTGTATATACCTGACAACACCAATGAGGTAATAAATCGTGCTAGCCACTTAAAACAAATGACATATCTTCCCCATGAAGAGCCGAGTTCGTTATGGAAGTGGCTAAGTAACCTGTTCAATTTCTCTGGCATAGGAGGCTGGTTGTTTCAGGGAGCCCTGACTATCCTGTTTGGAATCCTAATAATTTTTGTATGTTTTCAGTTAATCTCCTGTTGTATCCAAAATTGTGTAACACGTGTCATAACTATAAAGGGAAGG
This sequence comes from Terrapene triunguis, assembly GCF_002925995.2. NCBI lineage: Eukaryota > Metazoa > Chordata > Testudines > Emydidae > Terrapene > Terrapene triunguis. The sequence goes on along the minus strand of NW_020713588.1, from coordinate 159 downwards.
GCAACAGCCCTCCTGTGTACAATACTATAAAATCCCTCCTGGCCAGAGACTCCAAAATCCTTTTACACGTAAAGAGTTAAGAAGCTCAGGTAACCTGGCTGACACCTGAACAAAAGGACCAATAAGGGGACAAGATACTTTCAAATCTTGGTGGGGGGA
>NW_020713587.1:0-1559 GCF_002925995.2 Terrapene triunguis | reverse complement strand
TCCGACACTCTTTAGCCCTTGCTAAAGAAAACCTAAAGGATGCTCAGAAAGAGCAAAAGGCCTGATATGATAAAGATTCCAGAGAACGGTCCTTCCAAGTAGGAGACCAAGTCATGGTCTTAAAGGCGCTCCAGGCCCATAAAATGGAAGCGTCGTTGGAAGGACCATTCACGGTCCAGGATCGCCTAGGAGCTGTTAACTATCTCATAGCATCCCCCACCTCCAACCTAAAGCCTAAGGTATACCATGTTAATTCTCTTAAGCACTTTTATTCCAGAGAATTAAAGGTTTTCCAGTTTATAGCCCAGGAAACAGATGACACAGAGTGGCCTGAAGGTGTCTACTACGAAGGAAAAAGTGACGGTGGCGTGGAAGAGGTGAACCTCTCCGCGACCCTTGGACGTCTGCAGCGACAGCAGATCAAGGAGCTGTGCATTAGCTTTGTGCCCATGTTCTCAGCCACCCCAGGATGGACCGAACGGGCATACCACTTTATTGACACAGAGCTCCAGGAAGAAATCACAGCCAGTGTGGAACCAGCTGTCCACCATTTCTGTGATTTGGGGGGGGCGTGTCATAACTATAAAGGGAAGGGTAACAGCCCTCCTGTGAACAATACTATAAAATCCCTCCTGGCCAGAGACTCCAAAATCCTTTTACCTGTAAAGGGTTAAGAAGCTCAGATAACCTGGCTGACACCTGACCCAAAGGACCAATAAGGGGACAAGATACTTTCAAATCTTGGTGGGGGGAAGGCTTTTGTTTGTGCTCTTTTTTGGGGGGGGGGGAGTTCGCTCTTGGGACTAAGAGGGACCAGACATCAATCCAGGCTCTCCACATCTTTCTGAACAAGTCTCTCATATTTCAAACTTGTAAGTAACAGCCAGGCAAGGCGTGTTAGTTTATCTTTGTTTTCTCAACTTGTAAATATACCTTTTGCTAGGGTGTTTACCTCTGTTTGCTGTAATTTGAACCTAAGGCTAGAGGGGGGTCCTCTGGGCTCTTTAAGTTTGATTACCCTGTAAAGTTATTTTCCATCCTAATTTTACAGAGATGGTTTTTACCTTTTTCTTTAATTAAAATCCTTCTTTTTAAGAACCTGATTGATTTTCCCTTGTTCTAAAATCCAAGGGGATTGATCTAGACTCACCAGGAATTGGTGGGGGGAAAGGGAATGGGGGGTGAATGATTAATTCCTGCTTGTTTTAAGATCCAAGGGGTTTTGGATCAGTGTTCACCAGGGAGTTGGTGGAAGAGTCTCTCAAGGCTACCCAGGGAAGGGAGTTAGCCCATTGGGAGTGGTGGCAGCGGACCAGATCTAAGCTGGTAGTTAAGCTTAGAAGTTTTCATGCAGGCCCCCACATCTGTACCCTAAAGTTCAGAGTGGGGAAGGAGCCTTGACAACATGCCACGCAGGTAGCTGCCCCAAATCGGAGTGCTAATATAATGCTTTTAATATCGCTGATGAACAATGAGACAAAGAACGGTTAATATGTAAAACCCAGTAATGGTTGGTCATTGCATAGCTTGACCAAAAGTAGGGATTGTGAAAGTAAAAT
>NW_020713586.1:0-3092 GCF_002925995.2 Terrapene triunguis | reverse complement strand
GAACAAGTCTCTCATATTTCAAACTTGTAAGTAACAGCCAGGCAAGGCGTGTTAGTTTTATCTTTGTTTTCTCAACTTGTAAATATACCTTTTGCTAGGGTGTTTACCTCTGTTTGCTGTAACTTTGAACCTAAGGCTAGAGGGGGTTCCTCTGGGCTCTTTAAGTTTGATTACCCGGTAAAGTTATTTTCCATCCTGATTTTACAGAGATGGTTCTTACCTTTTTCTTTAATTAAAATCCTTCTTTTTAAGTACCTGATTGATTTTTCCTTGTTCTAAAATCCAAAGGGATTGATCTGGATTTACCAGGAATTGGTGGGGGGAAAGGGAAGAGGGGATGATTAATTTCTCCTTGTTTTAAGATCCAAGGGGTTTTGAATCAGTGTTCACCAGGGAGTTGGTGGAAGAGTCTCTCAAGGCTACCCAGGGAAGGGAGTTAGCCCATTGGGAGTGGTGGCAGCGGACCAGATCTAAGCTGGTAGTTAAGCTTAGAAGTTTTCATGCAGGCCCTCACATCTGTACCCTAAAGTTCAGAGTGGGGAAGCAGCCTTGACATAGTGGCAGACTGGTGGGATCATTTTAAACCAAAAGCCAGTAAGATTTTTTTCCTCCTTTCTAGCTGCTTTCTAGCAGAGCTGAAGGTAGATGCATAACTTATCTCATCCTCGCATGAAGGCAGAGGTGTTAAGTTTTTTTTAACAAGGGTCTTTGTTAAGAGAAGGGTTCACGCAGTGAGCAAGCAGCTGGCAAAAGGAATTTACAAGCTGAATTGTTTTTTTTCTTTCTACCTCTCGGGTATAGCTAGTTAGAAAGTCTCTGTTAAGTAAGCCAGCCCTGAGCTGAGTGCATCCCAGTTTCAGTGAACTGCAGAGGGGTGTGGCCCAGCACAAGAAAGCAGGAAAATGATTAACAGTGAAGCAGCTAACAAACTAGAACTGGCTAGACTGGAAGCAACAGAAAAAGAAAACGAATATAAGAGACGGATGGAACTAAAACAATTAGAAATTAAGGCAGAGGAGGCTGCCCACAAGAGAGCTATGGAGGAGAGGGAAAGAGAGAAGAAGCATGAACTGGAATTAGCAAGGGCTAGGCCGGATACCAGCCAACCCTAGCAACCCCTCTCCAGGTACCACTTCCCATCCCAGAAAATTCCCTACCTACAAGGCAGGCGATGATACTGAGGCCTTCTTAGAAAATTTTGAAAGGGCCTGCCTTGGATACAGCATCACTGCAGACCAGTACATGGTAGAGCTGAGGCCGCAGGTCAGTGGACCCTTAGCAGAGGTGGCGGCTGAAATGCCTAAGGAACACATGAACAGTTATGAACTTTTTAAAAACAAGGCCAGAATCAGAATGGGGCTAACACCTGAGCATGCCCGTCGGCGGTTCAGAGCCCTAAGGTGGAAACCCGATGTGTCATTTACCCGACATGCCTACCACATTGGGAAAAATTGGGATGCCTGGATATCAGGAGCAAATGTTAAATCTACGGAAGAGTTGCCCTTCCTATTGCAAATGGAGCAGTTTTTAGAGGGTGTTCCTGAGGAAATAGAAAGGTACATCCTAGATGGGAAGCCCAAAACTGTAACCGAGGTGGCAGAGATTGGAGCCAAATGGGTGGAGGTGGCAGAAAAGAAAAAAACTAGTAGCAGTTGGAGCGAATATCAGAAGGGACAACCCGAAACAAAACCTTACCACTGGGGACAACCTAAGGCCCCACTTACATCCCAAGGGAAACCCCAGACGCCTTCTCACCCCACCACACCAGTCTCCACCAACCAACATCGCCCCGGTGATACCTTAGCAGGGCGATGTTTTAAATGTAATGAACTGGGACATATAAAGGCCCACTGCCCCAAGAACCCCAACCGATTACAGTTCATTACACCACAATCACACCAAAGATCCCCAGGCCCAGATGCCTCTCAAATACCCTCGGAGCGAAGTGAAACCTTGAGAGTGGGCGGAAAGAAGGTTATCGCGTGGAGGGACACTGGGGCACAAGTGTCGACTATCCACCAATCCCTAGTGGACCCCAAACTCATCAACCCGGAGGCTCCGGTGACAATTCAACCCTTCATGTCACACTCTGTAACCTTGCCTACAGCCAAGTTACATGTCCAGTACAAGGGCTGGTCAGGAATGTGGACTTTTGCAGTCTATGACAATTATCCCATCCCCATGCTGCTGGGGGAAGACTTGGGCAACCATGTGAAGCTAGCCAAGAGGGTGGGAATAGTCACCCGCAGCCAGGCTAAGCAAGCTTTCACCCCCATCCCTGTTCCTGAGCCATCCACCAGGGCCCTGTCTGTGTTACCAGAGACCCAGACAGAGGTGGTGGAACTGGATCCCCGCCAACGACTGCAACCACCGTAGTGGATACAAGGAGACTCTTTCTGGTGGGCACCAGGAAGACTGGCATCCTCAAAGACAGTTGGTAGTTCCCACTAAGTATCAGGTAAAGCTCTTGAGCTTAGCCCATGATCATCCCAGTGACCATTCTGGGGTGAACAGAACCAAAGACCAGTTGGGGAAGTCCTTCCACTGGGAAGGAATGGGCAAGGACATTGCTAAATATGTCTGGTCTTGTGAGGGGTGCCAACGAGTGGGAAAGCCCCAAGACCAGGTCAAAGCCCCTCTCCAGCCACTACCCATAATTGAGGTCCCATTTCAGTGAGTAGCTGTGGATATTCTGGGTCCTTTCCCAAAGAAAACACCCAGAGGAAAGCAGTACATACTGACTTTCACGGATTTTGCTACCCGATGGCCGGAAGCTGTACCCTTAAGCAACACCAGGGCTAAAAGTGTGTGCCAGGCATTAGCAGACATTTTTGCCAGGGTAGGTTGGCCCTCCGACATCCTTACAGATTCGGGAACTAATTTCCTGGCAGGGAACATGAAAAACCTGTGGGAAGCTCATGGGGTGAATCACTTGGTTGCCACCCCTCATCACCATCAAACCAATGGTCTGGTGGAGAGGTTTAACGGAACTTTGGGGGCCATGATACGTAAATTCGTAAATGAACACTCCAATGATTGGGACCTAGTGTTGCAGCAGTTGCTTTTTGCCTACAGGGCTGTACCACATCCCA
>NW_020713585.1:0-1219 GCF_002925995.2 Terrapene triunguis | reverse complement strand
CATGAGAAAGAAGAGTTTTTTGAGTTTAACTTGTAGTGACCCTTTGACATAAAAGCATTGTCCTATTTAAGGGTTGTGTTGTAGTAATAAGAATAAAGAAAACGTGATTAATTGGGTACCAGGTGTAGTAAATAATTAGTTATATAAGTTTGTTTAGAAATAAATGCTTAGTCCAGTAGCTAGGGGAAAATAGAGCAAAGTGAGATAAGAAAACCATGACTAGAGCAGGGTTCCGCCCTAAACTGCTTCATCTGGCTTTAGCGAAGTTCTAATAATTAGCAACGACATCACTTGTTCGTTATAATGTATAAAAAGCAAGGTTTTCTACAGGCGTCTTTGTCAGAGCTTTTCCCTACTATCTGGAGTCATGCCATGATGGGAAGGTATCTACCGGGCCTGATCCTGTTATAAGTATTGCCCAAAATTCTTACCACTGTATTGTTGCTAGGATATGGAGTATAGAGTGTATATGCTTCTATTTGTATTTTGGAGTAACCAACACCAAAGTGGCCTTTGGACTAATAAATGATGCTTATGTGGAAACTGAGTGAGGGTAAACCTTTATTAGGAAAATTATTTCCTTCAACACCCCATATTAGCCTTTTTTGCAACTGCATCACATTGTTGACTCATGGACTTCAAAAGTTTTGCCACCGACACATTGCTGACCCCTGGTTGTTCTTGACAAAGTCATGCTGGCTATTCCTTAAAATCTTATTGTGCTCTAGGTTCTTACAAATGTATTGTTTAATAATTTGTTCCAGTATTTTTCCAGGTATTGAAGTTAGGCTGACTGGTCTATAATTCCCCAGGTCCTCTTTGTTCTCCTTTTTAAAGATAGGGATTTATGTTTGTCCTCTGAGACCTCACCCATCCTCCATGAGTTTTCGAAGATAATTGCTAAAGGATCCAAGATTGCTTCAATTAGTTCCTTAAGTATCCTAGGATGAATTTCATCAAGCCCTGGCACCTTGAATACATCTAACGTATCTAAATATTCTTTAACCCGTTCTTTCCCTATTTTGTCCTGTGTTCCTTCCCCCTTGTTAATGTTAATTGTGTTGAGCATCTGGTCACTATTAACCTTTCTAAGGGAAGACTGAAGCAAAATAGGCATTAAATGCCTCAGCCTTCTTGATGTCATCCAGTATTAGTTCTCCTTCCCCGCTAAATAGAGGACCTACACTTTCCTTTATCTTTCTCTTGCTCCTAATGTATT
>NW_020713584.1:1287-1630 GCF_002925995.2 Terrapene triunguis | reverse complement strand
CATGAGAAAGAAGAGTTTTTTGAGTTTAACTTGTAGTGACCCTTTGAAATAAAAGCATTGTCCTATTTAAGGGTTGTGTTGTAGTAATAAGATTAAAGAAAACGTGGTTAATTGGGTACCAGGTGTAGTAAATAATTAGTTATATAAGTTTGTTTAGAAATAAATGCTTAGTCCAGTAGCTAGGGGTAAATAGAGCAAAATGAGATAAGAAAACCATGACTAGAGCAGGGTTCAGCCCTAAACTGCTTCATCTGGCTTTAGCGAAGTTCTAATAATTAGCCAGGGCCGGCTCTAGAATTTTTGCCACCCAAGGCAAAAACAATTTTGGCCGCCCCCCCCCCCC
>NW_020713584.1:0-1187 GCF_002925995.2 Terrapene triunguis | reverse complement strand
CCCTCCCTCCCAGGCTCTCAAGTCTGAGAGGGAGGGGGAGCAGCGGCGCACAAAACGGCCGCTCGGGATCTCCCCCTCCCTCCCAGGCAGCAGCAGCGGAGGTGAGCTAGGGCGGCCCGCGGCACATTTTAAGGGGCGGCATTCTGGCACCGGCCATGCCGCCCCTAAAAATGTGCCGCCCCAAGCACCAGCTTGTTTGGCTGGTGCCTAGAGCCGGCCCTGTAATTAGCAACGACATCACTTGTTCGTTATAATTAATAAAAAGCAAGGTTTTCTACAGGCGTCTTTGTCAGAGCTTTTCCCTACTATCTGGAGTCATGCCATGATGGGAAGGTATCTACCGGGCCTGATCCTGTTATAAGTATTGCCCAAAATTCTTACCACTGTATTGTTGCTAGGATATGGAGTATAGAGTGTATATGCTTCTATTTGTATTTTGGAGTAACCAACACCAAAGTGGCCTTTGGACTAATAAATGGCTGCTTATGTGGAAACTGAGTGAGGGTAAACCTTAGGAAAATTATTAGGAAAATTATTTCCTTCAACACCCCATATTAGCCTTTTTTGCAACTGCATCACATTGTTGACTCATGGACTTCAAAAGTTTTGCCACCGACACATTGCTGACCCCTGGTTGTGCTTGACAAAGTCATGCTGGCTATTCCTTAAAATCTTATTGTGCTCTAGGTTCTTACAAATGTATTGTTTAATAATTTTGTTCCAGTATTTTTCCAGGTATTGAAGTTAGGCTGACGGGTCTATAATTCCCCAGGTCCTCTTTGTTCTCCTTTTTAAAGATAGGGATTTATGTTTGTCCTCCAGTCCTCTGAGACCTCACCCATCCTCCATGAGTTCTCGAAGATAATTGCTAAAGGATCCAAGATTGCTTCAACTAGTTCCTTAAGTATCCTAGGATGAATTTCATCAAGCCCTGGCACCTTGAATACATCTAAGGTATCTAAATATTCTTTAACCCGTTCTTTCCCTATTTTGTCCTGTGTTCCTTCCCCCTTGTTAATGTTAATTGTGTTGAGCATCTGGTCACCATTAACCTTTCTAAGGGAAGACTGAAGCAAAATAGGCATTAAATGCCTCAGCCTTCTTGATGTCATCCAGTATTAGTTCTCCTTCCCCACTAAGTAGAGGACCTACACTTTCCTTTATCTTTCTCTTGCTCCTAATGTATT
>NW_020713583.1:0-1219 GCF_002925995.2 Terrapene triunguis | reverse complement strand
CATGAGAAAGAAGAGTTTTTTGAGTTTAACTTGTAGTGACCCTTTGACATAAAAGCATTGTCCTATTTAAGGGTTGTGTTGTAGTAATAAGAATAAAGAAAACGTGATTAATTGGGTACCAGGTGTAGTAAATAATTAGTTATATAAGTTTGTTTAGAAATAAATGCTTAGTCCAGTAGCTAGGGGAAAATAGAGCAAAGTGAGATAAGAAAACCATGACTAGAGCAGGGTTCCGCCCTAAACTGCTTCATCTGGCTTTAGCGAAGTTCTAATAATTAGCAACGACATCACTTGTTCGTTATAATGTATAAAAAGCAAGGTTTTCTACAGGCGTCTTTGTCAGAGCTTTTCCCTACTATCTGGAGTCATGCCATGATGGGAAGGTATCTACCGGGCCTGATCCTGTTATAAGTATTGCCCAAAATTCTTACCACTGTATTGTTGCTAGGATATGGAGTATAGAGTGTATATGCTTCTATTTGTATTTTGGAGTAACCAACACCAAAGTGGCCTTTGGACTAATAAATGATGCTTATGTGGAAACTGAGTGAGGGTAAACCTTTATTAGGAAAATTATTTCCTTCAACACCCCATATTAGCCTTTTTTGCAACTGCATCACATTGTTGACTCATGGACTTCAAAAGTTTTGCCACCGACACATTGCTGACCCCTGGTTGTTCTTGACAAAGTCATGCTGGCTATTCCTTAAAATCTTATTGTGCTCTAGGTTCTTACAAATGTATTGTTTAATAATTTGTTCCAGTATTTTTCCAGGTATTGAAGTTAGGCTGACTGGTCTATAATTCCCCAGGTCCTCTTTGTTCTCCTTTTTAAAGATAGGGATTTATGTTTGTCCTCTGAGACCTCACCCATCCTCCATGAGTTTTCGAAGATAATTGCTAAAGGATCCAAGATTGCTTCAATTAGTTCCTTAAGTATCCTAGGATGAATTTCATCAAGCCCTGGCACCTTGAATACATCTAACGTATCTAAATATTCTTTAACCCGTTCTTTCCCTATTTTGTCCTGTGTTCCTTCCCCCTTGTTAATGTTAATTGTGTTGAGCATCTGGTCACTATTAACCTTTCTAAGGGAAGACTGAAGCAAAATAGGCATTAAATGCCTCAGCCTTCTTGATGTCATCCAGTATTAGTTCTCCTTCCCCGCTAAATAGAGGACCTACACTTTCCTTTATCTTTCTCTTGCTCCTAATGTATT
>NW_020713582.1:1287-1630 GCF_002925995.2 Terrapene triunguis | reverse complement strand
CATGAGAAAGAAGAGTTTTTTGAGTTTAACTTGTAGTGACCCTTTGAAATAAAAGCATTGTCCTATTTAAGGGTTGTGTTGTAGTAATAAGATTAAAGAAAACGTGGTTAATTGGGTACCAGGTGTAGTAAATAATTAGTTATATAAGTTTGTTTAGAAATAAATGCTTAGTCCAGTAGCTAGGGGTAAATAGAGCAAAATGAGATAAGAAAACCATGACTAGAGCAGGGTTCAGCCCTAAACTGCTTCATCTGGCTTTAGCGAAGTTCTAATAATTAGCCAGGGCCGGCTCTAGAATTTTTGCCACCCAAGGCAAAAACAATTTTGGCCGCCCCCCCCCCCC
>NW_020713582.1:0-1187 GCF_002925995.2 Terrapene triunguis | reverse complement strand
CCCTCCCTCCCAGGCTCTCAAGTCTGAGAGGGAGGGGGAGCAGCGGCGCACAAAACGGCCGCTCGGGATCTCCCCCTCCCTCCCAGGCAGCAGCAGCGGAGGTGAGCTAGGGCGGCCCGCGGCACATTTTAAGGGGCGGCATTCTGGCACCGGCCATGCCGCCCCTAAAAATGTGCCGCCCCAAGCACCAGCTTGTTTGGCTGGTGCCTAGAGCCGGCCCTGTAATTAGCAACGACATCACTTGTTCGTTATAATTAATAAAAAGCAAGGTTTTCTACAGGCGTCTTTGTCAGAGCTTTTCCCTACTATCTGGAGTCATGCCATGATGGGAAGGTATCTACCGGGCCTGATCCTGTTATAAGTATTGCCCAAAATTCTTACCACTGTATTGTTGCTAGGATATGGAGTATAGAGTGTATATGCTTCTATTTGTATTTTGGAGTAACCAACACCAAAGTGGCCTTTGGACTAATAAATGGCTGCTTATGTGGAAACTGAGTGAGGGTAAACCTTAGGAAAATTATTAGGAAAATTATTTCCTTCAACACCCCATATTAGCCTTTTTTGCAACTGCATCACATTGTTGACTCATGGACTTCAAAAGTTTTGCCACCGACACATTGCTGACCCCTGGTTGTGCTTGACAAAGTCATGCTGGCTATTCCTTAAAATCTTATTGTGCTCTAGGTTCTTACAAATGTATTGTTTAATAATTTTGTTCCAGTATTTTTCCAGGTATTGAAGTTAGGCTGACGGGTCTATAATTCCCCAGGTCCTCTTTGTTCTCCTTTTTAAAGATAGGGATTTATGTTTGTCCTCCAGTCCTCTGAGACCTCACCCATCCTCCATGAGTTCTCGAAGATAATTGCTAAAGGATCCAAGATTGCTTCAACTAGTTCCTTAAGTATCCTAGGATGAATTTCATCAAGCCCTGGCACCTTGAATACATCTAAGGTATCTAAATATTCTTTAACCCGTTCTTTCCCTATTTTGTCCTGTGTTCCTTCCCCCTTGTTAATGTTAATTGTGTTGAGCATCTGGTCACCATTAACCTTTCTAAGGGAAGACTGAAGCAAAATAGGCATTAAATGCCTCAGCCTTCTTGATGTCATCCAGTATTAGTTCTCCTTCCCCACTAAGTAGAGGACCTACACTTTCCTTTATCTTTCTCTTGCTCCTAATGTATT
>NW_020713581.1:0-1110 GCF_002925995.2 Terrapene triunguis | reverse complement strand
GTAGAACATGGGCAAGGCCCGCAGCTCCCTCCTGTGCGTGCTGGTGGCCTTCTGCATGGGCACGGGCGCTGCCCACTCGGGTGAGTACCCACCCTGAGCCCCTCCGCAGAGGCCTGGCCTCCAGGCTGTGCCAGGCGCTGTGCAAATCCGACCCTTTCAAGGCAGTCGGGCCCCCAAGAACGTCACACTGGCAAGTCTGGCTCTCCCTCAAAGGGCTGCTGGGCCCCGGGAGGCAGGGACCCAACGCTTGCTGGCAGCCAGCGCCGGACACATTGGTGGTGACAGCCTTTGAAATCCTTCTGGAAGGGCCTGGGCTGGAGCTCAAGACACCTGGGTCCAACCCCTGGCTCTTCTGCTGCCTCCCTGGGCCTCGCGCGGCAAGTAGGGCAGAGCCAACCCGCAGGATCGGGGCCATCTTCCCCTGTGCCCCACTGCACACAGAGGCAGCTGCGTCCTAGAGGGTAGGGCAGAGGCCTGGGCCTATGGGAGACCTGGGTTCAAATCCTGACGCTGCCACAGACTCCCAGTGTGACCCTGGCCAAGTCCCTTCACCCCCACTGCGCCTCGGTTTCCCCATTTGGGATAAGGCTCCCGGAGAGCGCGGGAAGGGTAAATCTCCCGTGGGTGTAGGGTGGGCTGGGGGGAGAGGAGGTCAGACTCCAGGACCTGCTCTCAAACTCCCTGTGCGCTTGGGGAGGTGCCCAGAGCCCACAGTGAGGAGGGTTGTAGAGGGGCCTGAATAGGTGGATGCTAAAAATGGCTTCACCACGAAGTATAAAGGGACCTGTTCAGAGCCCGGCGGGGCTGGGATGGCAGGGGGCTGCGGGACAGGGCTGAGGGGCACCGGCAGGGCTGGGACCCAGGGGGCTGAGGGGCACTGGCAGGGCTGGGGGGCAGGGCTGGGACCCAGGGGGCTGCGGGTCAGGGCTGAGGGGCACTGGCGGGGCTGGGGGGCAGGGCTGGGACCCAGGGGGCTGCGGGTCAGGGCTGAGGGGCACTGGCGGGGCTGGGGGGCAGGGCTGGGACCCAGGGGGCTGCGGGTCAGGGCTGAGGGGCACTGGCGGGGCTGGGGGGCAGGGCTGGGACCCAGGGGGCTGCGGGTCAGGGCTG
>NW_020713580.1:0-1032 GCF_002925995.2 Terrapene triunguis | reverse complement strand
GTATGGGGATATGACTTTTTTCTCAACCTGGGATCAAACAGAGAAATTAATCTCATGTTCCCCCTACAGTAACCTTAGTGAAAACAATACAGTCTTTCAATGCCATGCAAATAACACCACTCCTCCTAAGGAGAATTACCATGTGCCCTTTGAGGGATATAACTCCTCCTTTGCAGGCACCTATGTGACAAATCAGTGCAACTGACCCTTCCGGTCTTAATAGGCCATCATTGGGTTTGTGGAACCAAAGCTTATACTGCGTTATCAGCTAACTGGTCAGGTATCTGTTATCCCGCCCGACTCTTCCCAAAATTCCGAGTGCTACGGTCCTTCCCACGAGAACGCCTCCGTAATTTCAGGCGAAAAAAAGGGACTTATCAGATGCCCAATGGTATGTAAATAACATAAGCCCCTTAACTTGGAAAAAGGCCATTGGCAGTTCCTTTATCCCACTGGGGGAGTAATACACCATGCAAAAAGGCTCCTGAGTTTACAAGCAGTAGTTAAAATAATGGCAAATAAAACCGAAGAAAGTTTAAGAGCCCTGGCCAAAGAAACAGGGGCGGTCCGAGAGATGGCCATCCAAAACCGTCAGGCATTGGACACAGTGCTGGCGGCCAAAGAAGGAACCTGTGCTCTAATTGGAAAAGAATGTTGTGTGTATATACCTGACAACACCAATGAGGTAATAAATCGTGCTAGCCACTTAAAACAAATGACATATCTTCCCCATGAAGAGCCGAGTTCGTTATGGAAGTGGCTAAGTAACCTGTTCAATTTCTCTGGCATAGGAGGCTGGTTGTTTCAGGGAGCCCTGACTATCCTGTTTGGAATCCTAATAATTTTTGTATGTTTTCAGTTAATCTCCTGTTGTATCCAAAATTGTGTAAGATATGTGTCATAACTATAAAGGGAAGGGCAACAGTCCTCCTGTGAACAATACTATAAAATCCCTCCTGGCCAGAGACTCCAAAATCCTTTTACATGTAAAGGGTTAAGAAGCTCAGGTAACCTGGCTGACACCTGACCCAA
>NW_020713579.1:0-1074 GCF_002925995.2 Terrapene triunguis | reverse complement strand
GTATGGGGATATGACTTTTTTCTCAACCTGGGATCAAACAGAGAAATCAATCTCATGTTCCCCCTACAGTAACCTTAGTGAAAACAATACAGTCTTTCAATGCCATGCAAATAACACCACTCCTCCTAAGGAGAATTACCATGTGCCCTTTGAGGGATATTACTCCTCCTTTGCAGGCACCTATGTGACAAATCAGTGCAACTGACCCTTCCAGTCTTAATAGGCCATCATTGGGTTTGTGGGACCAAAGCTTATACTGCGTTACCAGCTAACTGGTCAGGTATCTGTTATCCCGCCCGACTCTTCCCAAAATTCTGAGTGCTAGGTCCTTCCCACGAGAACGCCTCCGTAATTTCAGGCGAAAAAAAGGGACTTATCAGATGCCCAATGGTATGTAAATAACATAAGCCCCTTAACTTGGAAAAAGGCCATTGGCAGTTCCTTTATCCCACCGGGGGAGTAATACACCATGCAAAATGGCTCCTGAGGTTACAAGCAGTAGTTAAAATAATGGCAAATAAAACCAAAGAAAGTTTAAGAGCCCTGGCAAAAGAAACAGGGGCAGTCCGAGAGATGGCCATCCAAAACCGTCAGGCATTGGACATAGTGCTGGCGGCCAAAGAAGGAACCTGTGCTCTCATTGGAAAAGAATGTTGTGTGTATATACCTGACAACACCAATGAGGTAATAAATCGTGCTAGCCACTTAAAACAAATGACATATCTTCCCCATGAAGAGCCGAGTTCGTTATGGAAGTGGCTAAGTAACCTGTTCAATTTCTCTGGCATAGGAGGCTGGTTGTTTCAGGGAGCCCTGACTATCCTGTTTGGAATCCTAATAATTTTTGTATGTTTTCAGTTAATCTCCTGTTGTATCCAAAATTGTGTAACACGTGTCATAACTATAAAGGGAAGGGCAACAGCCCTCCTGTGTACAATACTATAAAATCCCTCCTGGCCAGAGACTCCAAAATCCTTTTACACGTAAAGAGTTAAGAAGCTCAGGTAACCTGGCTGACACCTGAACAAAAGGACCAATAAGGGGACAAGATACTTTCAAATCTTGGTGGGGGGA
>NW_020713578.1:0-1559 GCF_002925995.2 Terrapene triunguis | reverse complement strand
TCCGACACTCTTTAGCCCTTGCTAAAGAAAACCTAAAGGATGCTCAGAAAGAGCAAAAGGCCTGATATGATAAAGATTCCAGAGAACGGTCCTTCCAAGTAGGAGACCAAGTCATGGTCTTAAAGGCGCTCCAGGCCCATAAAATGGAAGCGTCGTTGGAAGGACCATTCACGGTCCAGGATCGCCTAGGAGCTGTTAACTATCTCATAGCATCCCCCACCTCCAACCTAAAGCCTAAGGTATACCATGTTAATTCTCTTAAGCACTTTTATTCCAGAGAATTAAAGGTTTTCCAGTTTATAGCCCAGGAAACAGATGACACAGAGTGGCCTGAAGGTGTCTACTACGAAGGAAAAAGTGACGGTGGCGTGGAAGAGGTGAACCTCTCCGCGACCCTTGGACGTCTGCAGCGACAGCAGATCAAGGAGCTGTGCATTAGCTTTGTGCCCATGTTCTCAGCCACCCCAGGATGGACCGAACGGGCATACCACTTTATTGACACAGAGCTCCAGGAAGAAATCACAGCCAGTGTGGAACCAGCTGTCCACCATTTCTGTGATTTGGGGGGGGCGTGTCATAACTATAAAGGGAAGGGTAACAGCCCTCCTGTGAACAATACTATAAAATCCCTCCTGGCCAGAGACTCCAAAATCCTTTTACCTGTAAAGGGTTAAGAAGCTCAGATAACCTGGCTGACACCTGACCCAAAGGACCAATAAGGGGACAAGATACTTTCAAATCTTGGTGGGGGGAAGGCTTTTGTTTGTGCTCTTTTTTGGGGGGGGGGGAGTTCGCTCTTGGGACTAAGAGGGACCAGACATCAATCCAGGCTCTCCACATCTTTCTGAACAAGTCTCTCATATTTCAAACTTGTAAGTAACAGCCAGGCAAGGCGTGTTAGTTTATCTTTGTTTTCTCAACTTGTAAATATACCTTTTGCTAGGGTGTTTACCTCTGTTTGCTGTAATTTGAACCTAAGGCTAGAGGGGGGTCCTCTGGGCTCTTTAAGTTTGATTACCCTGTAAAGTTATTTTCCATCCTAATTTTACAGAGATGGTTTTTACCTTTTTCTTTAATTAAAATCCTTCTTTTTAAGAACCTGATTGATTTTCCCTTGTTCTAAAATCCAAGGGGATTGATCTAGACTCACCAGGAATTGGTGGGGGGAAAGGGAATGGGGGGTGAATGATTAATTCCTGCTTGTTTTAAGATCCAAGGGGTTTTGGATCAGTGTTCACCAGGGAGTTGGTGGAAGAGTCTCTCAAGGCTACCCAGGGAAGGGAGTTAGCCCATTGGGAGTGGTGGCAGCGGACCAGATCTAAGCTGGTAGTTAAGCTTAGAAGTTTTCATGCAGGCCCCCACATCTGTACCCTAAAGTTCAGAGTGGGGAAGGAGCCTTGACAACATGCCACGCAGGTAGCTGCCCCAAATCGGAGTGCTAATATAATGCTTTTAATATCGCTGATGAACAATGAGACAAAGAACGGTTAATATGTAAAACCCAGTAATGGTTGGTCATTGCATAGCTTGACCAAAAGTAGGGATTGTGAAAGTAAAAT
>NW_020713577.1:0-3092 GCF_002925995.2 Terrapene triunguis | reverse complement strand
GAACAAGTCTCTCATATTTCAAACTTGTAAGTAACAGCCAGGCAAGGCGTGTTAGTTTTATCTTTGTTTTCTCAACTTGTAAATATACCTTTTGCTAGGGTGTTTACCTCTGTTTGCTGTAACTTTGAACCTAAGGCTAGAGGGGGTTCCTCTGGGCTCTTTAAGTTTGATTACCCGGTAAAGTTATTTTCCATCCTGATTTTACAGAGATGGTTCTTACCTTTTTCTTTAATTAAAATCCTTCTTTTTAAGTACCTGATTGATTTTTCCTTGTTCTAAAATCCAAAGGGATTGATCTGGATTTACCAGGAATTGGTGGGGGGAAAGGGAAGAGGGGATGATTAATTTCTCCTTGTTTTAAGATCCAAGGGGTTTTGAATCAGTGTTCACCAGGGAGTTGGTGGAAGAGTCTCTCAAGGCTACCCAGGGAAGGGAGTTAGCCCATTGGGAGTGGTGGCAGCGGACCAGATCTAAGCTGGTAGTTAAGCTTAGAAGTTTTCATGCAGGCCCTCACATCTGTACCCTAAAGTTCAGAGTGGGGAAGCAGCCTTGACATAGTGGCAGACTGGTGGGATCATTTTAAACCAAAAGCCAGTAAGATTTTTTTCCTCCTTTCTAGCTGCTTTCTAGCAGAGCTGAAGGTAGATGCATAACTTATCTCATCCTCGCATGAAGGCAGAGGTGTTAAGTTTTTTTTAACAAGGGTCTTTGTTAAGAGAAGGGTTCACGCAGTGAGCAAGCAGCTGGCAAAAGGAATTTACAAGCTGAATTGTTTTTTTTCTTTCTACCTCTCGGGTATAGCTAGTTAGAAAGTCTCTGTTAAGTAAGCCAGCCCTGAGCTGAGTGCATCCCAGTTTCAGTGAACTGCAGAGGGGTGTGGCCCAGCACAAGAAAGCAGGAAAATGATTAACAGTGAAGCAGCTAACAAACTAGAACTGGCTAGACTGGAAGCAACAGAAAAAGAAAACGAATATAAGAGACGGATGGAACTAAAACAATTAGAAATTAAGGCAGAGGAGGCTGCCCACAAGAGAGCTATGGAGGAGAGGGAAAGAGAGAAGAAGCATGAACTGGAATTAGCAAGGGCTAGGCCGGATACCAGCCAACCCTAGCAACCCCTCTCCAGGTACCACTTCCCATCCCAGAAAATTCCCTACCTACAAGGCAGGCGATGATACTGAGGCCTTCTTAGAAAATTTTGAAAGGGCCTGCCTTGGATACAGCATCACTGCAGACCAGTACATGGTAGAGCTGAGGCCGCAGGTCAGTGGACCCTTAGCAGAGGTGGCGGCTGAAATGCCTAAGGAACACATGAACAGTTATGAACTTTTTAAAAACAAGGCCAGAATCAGAATGGGGCTAACACCTGAGCATGCCCGTCGGCGGTTCAGAGCCCTAAGGTGGAAACCCGATGTGTCATTTACCCGACATGCCTACCACATTGGGAAAAATTGGGATGCCTGGATATCAGGAGCAAATGTTAAATCTACGGAAGAGTTGCCCTTCCTATTGCAAATGGAGCAGTTTTTAGAGGGTGTTCCTGAGGAAATAGAAAGGTACATCCTAGATGGGAAGCCCAAAACTGTAACCGAGGTGGCAGAGATTGGAGCCAAATGGGTGGAGGTGGCAGAAAAGAAAAAAACTAGTAGCAGTTGGAGCGAATATCAGAAGGGACAACCCGAAACAAAACCTTACCACTGGGGACAACCTAAGGCCCCACTTACATCCCAAGGGAAACCCCAGACGCCTTCTCACCCCACCACACCAGTCTCCACCAACCAACATCGCCCCGGTGATACCTTAGCAGGGCGATGTTTTAAATGTAATGAACTGGGACATATAAAGGCCCACTGCCCCAAGAACCCCAACCGATTACAGTTCATTACACCACAATCACACCAAAGATCCCCAGGCCCAGATGCCTCTCAAATACCCTCGGAGCGAAGTGAAACCTTGAGAGTGGGCGGAAAGAAGGTTATCGCGTGGAGGGACACTGGGGCACAAGTGTCGACTATCCACCAATCCCTAGTGGACCCCAAACTCATCAACCCGGAGGCTCCGGTGACAATTCAACCCTTCATGTCACACTCTGTAACCTTGCCTACAGCCAAGTTACATGTCCAGTACAAGGGCTGGTCAGGAATGTGGACTTTTGCAGTCTATGACAATTATCCCATCCCCATGCTGCTGGGGGAAGACTTGGGCAACCATGTGAAGCTAGCCAAGAGGGTGGGAATAGTCACCCGCAGCCAGGCTAAGCAAGCTTTCACCCCCATCCCTGTTCCTGAGCCATCCACCAGGGCCCTGTCTGTGTTACCAGAGACCCAGACAGAGGTGGTGGAACTGGATCCCCGCCAACGACTGCAACCACCGTAGTGGATACAAGGAGACTCTTTCTGGTGGGCACCAGGAAGACTGGCATCCTCAAAGACAGTTGGTAGTTCCCACTAAGTATCAGGTAAAGCTCTTGAGCTTAGCCCATGATCATCCCAGTGACCATTCTGGGGTGAACAGAACCAAAGACCAGTTGGGGAAGTCCTTCCACTGGGAAGGAATGGGCAAGGACATTGCTAAATATGTCTGGTCTTGTGAGGGGTGCCAACGAGTGGGAAAGCCCCAAGACCAGGTCAAAGCCCCTCTCCAGCCACTACCCATAATTGAGGTCCCATTTCAGTGAGTAGCTGTGGATATTCTGGGTCCTTTCCCAAAGAAAACACCCAGAGGAAAGCAGTACATACTGACTTTCACGGATTTTGCTACCCGATGGCCGGAAGCTGTACCCTTAAGCAACACCAGGGCTAAAAGTGTGTGCCAGGCATTAGCAGACATTTTTGCCAGGGTAGGTTGGCCCTCCGACATCCTTACAGATTCGGGAACTAATTTCCTGGCAGGGAACATGAAAAACCTGTGGGAAGCTCATGGGGTGAATCACTTGGTTGCCACCCCTCATCACCATCAAACCAATGGTCTGGTGGAGAGGTTTAACGGAACTTTGGGGGCCATGATACGTAAATTCGTAAATGAACACTCCAATGATTGGGACCTAGTGTTGCAGCAGTTGCTTTTTGCCTACAGGGCTGTACCACATCCCA
>NW_020713576.1:0-4449 GCF_002925995.2 Terrapene triunguis | reverse complement strand
GCTACCACGACCTGGCTTTCTGTCTCCTTTCCTTTCTCGTCGCCACATCTGGTGACCCCGACGTGATAACCCCCTGCTCACCGGCTGGATACGCCGAGTGCACCCCCGCGGCCGTTTGCCGCCCCTGATTCGTGAGTATGGGGGGGGGGGACTTTCCAGTGCCCAGAAGGAGCACGCAAGAGAGTTACAAAAGATTATACTGCAATGATCATGTGTCGTTGTCTCGGTCGCTCATACTGAGGACCTTCTAAGGGAGATAGGTCGCCAGTGCCCCTGGTATCCGGACTGCGGGTCGTTACGGCTTCTTGATTGGATACGGATTGGGATCACCTTGTATAGTGAACCCCATGCCCCGGTCCAGCACCTGCTGCTCTGGCAGCGTTGCAAGGAGGCGCTGGAGGGGGTCGGCCCCGATGGTCCCAAGCCGGTTTCCCTTTTGCCCCAGGTGATGGGCCACTCCCCTCCTACCCGCAGCTGACCCTCCCTGCGCCGCCGCCCGCGGCCGCACCCCCCTGCCCACCGATCGGGCGGGAGGGCGCTGTCGCCGCGGCGGTGCGGCGAGCGCGCGAGGCCGGTCTCTTGACCAATGAGGAATCCAGCCGTGGGTTCGAGGCATTCCCCGTCTCTTGGCGGGATAATGGTAACGGGGGGCAGATCGTGGACTGGGAGGCTCTCCCCTACTCGGTTCTGCGCGAGCTCCGCAAGGCGGTTCGTGAGACCGGGGTGCGGTCCACTTTCACCCTGGGGATCTTGGAAGGTGTGTCAAACGGTTATTTCTTGCTCCCCCAAGATTGGAAAGACATGTGTCGCATGGTGCTGTCTCCCACGCAATATGTTGTGTGGGATAGCGAGTATCAGCGAGAGGCGCTTGCGGCGGCAGCACAGGGTGGGGGGGCCTATCTCGCTGAGCAGTTATATGGAGCGGGGCAGTTTTCGGGCATCCCCCAGCAGGCGGAGGGCACGCCCCGGGCAGCTTATCCCTGGTGGTCTAGTGGTTAGGATTCGGCGCTCTCACCGCCGCGCCCGTATCCGGCCTATCATTCTCCCCGTCCACCTCAACCTGTGGGGCCGTGATTTATTAACACAGTTCACTGCCACCATCCATATTGATGATTAGGCGTACGGCCCTCCCCCTCCGTTGGCTCACTGACGAGCCTGTATGGGTTGCGCAGTGGCCGCTTCCTTTGGAAAAGCTGGAGGCCCTCCAGCACTTGGTCAGTGACCAGCTACGGGCAGGGCATTTGGAGGAGTCCACTAGCCCCTTTAATACCCCCGTGTTTGTAAGCACAAAGGAAATATATTAAGCAATAACTGACTACCCAAAATGGGTAGACCTCTGTTTTTTTGTCTTTCAGATCATCAGAGAAAACGGATGCCAACTGAACAGCATTCAATGTACCATGCATTTACTGGTACAATAGGAATTATTTTGTGTTCTTTGTCCTGTCTTGTGGTGTTTGTCTTGTGGCCAGAATTGTTGGGTTTAATATTTTTATAAGACAGTCTAGTTCAAAATTAAATAGAAGGGTTAAATCAAAAAGCAGATACTTGTTTTATTCAACTTGGAATACAAAAAGTGTTTGGATAAATCAGAAAAATGTGATATACTAAAGTCTAATACAGTTGCTTAAGTAAGAAAAGAAACTTCATTGGCCAGATTTTTTTTAATTGAAAAAATTGTTGTTAAAATTTGCATACCAACAGTCTTTGGAAGCAAGGACATGGAAGGTTAACCCACTCCCCATATTGCCCATGGGATCCTTCTGGCTACCTCAGATTTCTAGCCAGAGGGCTGGGGAGGGAGGAAAGCTATTAGACACCTGAGATTGTACCGAGTGAACTCCTCAAAAGTGGGTGTGCTTGTCCTGGTTTGTTGCTCCAAAGCTCTGTAATAAAGTTATTTTACTGGAAGGGTGTACATGGCATACATTGAATAATAAGACTAATGTACTGTATAATGGCAATGTGTATGTGTTCATTGTTGGGAAAAGGTGTATGAGTGAAGAGTGGAAGTTTCCTTTGTAGGTTAAAAGAAGCTGAGAAAGGGAGAAGAGGAAAAAGCACAGAATGAGTTAACTGAGAGGAAAATACAGCTAGCAGGCTCATCCAAGGTCACAGCCAAAACTTAGCTGACCCCAAAGAGAAAGGGGGGCCTGAATGTGCCCAAGCAACTATGAGATCTGCAAAACACTGCCAGACATTAATGAAATGTGTTAGGTTTCTTTTCTCACAGACAAGGTGAAGTGCTAGTAACCTCTCCCTTGTCCACTGACAGACCTACTGTACCTTTGGATTTTCCTAGAAGAAGCAAAACCATTACAGGGTGATGTGCTAGTAACCTCTCCCCTGTATGATGCTAAACCACACTGTTTCAGGAAAAGAGAAGAAGGAACACTTGCTTCATTGAAACCACAAAGTCCAGGGATTTCTGACTACAAGAGACATTAAGAACTGACCCTGGTGAAGAAACAAAGAATTATACACTGGCAGGAAGAAACTTGTGGGACCCATGCTTGGGAATGTGGTATTGATTGGATTTTGGGGTTTATTCTACAGGCTGCGCCCTGTGTTTTGGATAAGTCCTTCAGCATGTATTGCTCTCCCTAATTGGATTTTAAATGATAAGTACCAAAGGCACCTTGTTGCCATTGCCCCTGCCATCTCCTCCATTACACTATTACCCCTGTAACACATCCAAATACAGACAATGCCATATATTTGATAAAACCAATGAGAGAGGCCCTTATTGTTATTTTGTCACCCAATTAGTGAACAATTAAACGAATACCCAAATTGCTCACAGGGGGCTGCCATTAGATTAGCACAACAGAGGGCTTGGGTTATTTTTTCTAGAAAGAAGAAAGACTTGACCGGATCCCTATGGGATGGGGCCAATAGTGCAGCAGCAGTTTGGAATATTTTTAAGAACCAAGAACGTGATGAGAAATTGGGGCAACTAGAGAAGGCCATTGGCCTTGTTTCTGGAGTACAACTAACCCAGATACAGGCTGGAGTTGGTGAGTTACATGTTATTTCCGCCCTTAGTTCAATGACCCAGAAGTTGCTGACAGAGATGGTATTGAATATTACTGAGGCTGGGAAGGCATTGCAGTGGGATCTAGCATGTTCAGAAATTCAGGATTTCCTGAATGACTAGCTAATGGCCATTCGGAATGATCTAGAGCATCAGGCTTGGCCCACTGCCCTTACAGACACATCAGGAGTACCATCTGATCTGTGCCCATGAAGACATACTTGGAGACTGTCTGGGTGGAGGTGCGGACGTTCTCAATGCTCCTTCCAAGCATATGGACCGGTTGAGGGGGTGTGGGATCCCACATACCGAATCCTGCCGGGTCCATGGGAAGAATGCATGTGGGATTGGGTAATTCACCAAGACATCTGAGAAATTAGACCTCCTGGTATGTCCAATCGATTTTTAGTTAGTGCTCCTGGGATTACACCTGACATTTAAATAGGGTTAAGTAGTCAATGGACATTTTGGCCGTTACAACCCCCACAGCTTCAGTGTATACATAAACTGAAGCCAGGAGAAGTTGTCACTGTTTATGACTACGTTTGCTGGGAGGGTAGGGGACAAGAAACTACCCTGACAGGACACTTACCTTTTTAAGCTAATGATAGCTGTGTGTATGTTAATGACACCACATTACAAGACATGCATTTTAATCTCACTACCACTGCAGGCAATCATATTATTTACTGGCCTGCAGATAGAGTTTTTCAAGTAGCCCTTAGGTTCCAGATACCCTTTAATTGGACTAGTTTAGTACCTGATAGATTTCAGAATTTGTTTTCACTGTTACCAGAGATTCAAAAAATCTCTGAAGTACAAGGGCAAATTCACATGCTTTAAAATATATATTAAGTTAAAAAGTATGCCTTTTAGACTGCTTATAGAGTATCTACTTTATGTACTAAGTATAATGTATTGTACTTTGTGACATTGTTGGCTTGCCTTAATGCTAACTCACTCCTTATTTTGTGTGTATTGGGGAGTTTTTTGTTGGCCCCTGGCTGCCAAGGCGAATCCCAGATGGAACAGCGGCTGCAGCAACATCTGGGGTGTGAGACTGTAAAGGAAATGTGTTGTTTCAATCTTACTGATAAATGGTAACTGCATACAACAGCAGATTGATATGCTGAAGCGTTATGCTCAAGCCATCCGCCAGGACGTTTCCCCTCCTTGGTGGGATTACATCTGGTCATGGCTACCCTCAGGGTGGATAAAAATCCTCTTACAGTATGGGGTCTTAGTCTTGGTCCTTGGCGTTTTATTTTGCTGCTTTGTTCAGTGTATACCCAGTCTGGTGGCATTGTGAATGCGACCCTGCGAGGGTGCTCCGTCTAAACACCGCATATAAAATAGAATAGGGGGGGATGTAGGGACGCATAGCTCCCGAATCGCCAGCCCACAGATGCGGCACA
>NW_020713575.1:0-2182 GCF_002925995.2 Terrapene triunguis | reverse complement strand
GAAGTTTGGGATAGTCTTTAGTTCCTAGGCACTTCACTCCACAGTCTCGGACCAGCCCCCGAGAAAGCTCTGTGTCTTGCACAGATGAGTTTTACTCTATGGTAGAGCATTCCATTCAGGCAGAGGAGCATAATTGTTGACTATGGTCTTCATCCTGTACCTTTAGGCAGTCTTTCAGATACCCTGGGCCCAGACCATGGATTATCTTGACTGAGACCTTGAACTTGGTTAGAAATTCTATGGGCAGCCAGTGTAGGGAGTGAAGGACAGATTTGATGTGCTTCCAGTAGCCTGTGACACTGAAGAGAGACATTAGTGTTCTGGAGTTTCCTTATCATCAACCTGGGCTCATGATACACTGAATAGAGAGCCAGAGATACAGAGCTGTGCCAAAGCAAGGCCAGCTGAATCATACAGCCACGTGTAAGGTTGGGCACATCATTCACAATCTGATCAGAGATGGTGCTGGTTTTTCTGTTGAATAATCTTGCATTAATCAGCAGGAGCAGAAGTTTAGAGTCACTGTATGTTGTTGGGGCAGGAAACTAATTTTATGGGCCCCTTAGCCACTGACAGCTCCTGCCACTGTTCCTGATGTGGAGTGTATGTCTGTGTATGAGGTGGGTGTGAGGGAGGGAGAGTGAGGACACAGTGGCTTGGGGGAATATAGACTGAGGTTGTTGCAGGTAAAAGCATAGTATTATAGGCCTCTCTGTTATAGAAGTCCCGCTAGCAGTCTTTGCCACTGTCCCTTGGTAATGGCTAGGGCCTAGTCCTGGAATGCATGTGAGGAATGGAATAGAGGCCCTGCTGCAGGATTTTGTTGTTGTTGTTGTTTGTTTTAAAGTCATACAAGTCAGGCTGGGTTGAACACACAAGTGAACTGTCAGCTGTGACGGGATTTAGGAGGATATGGAAACAAAAAGGGAGGAGATTGGACTGGAAGGGGAGGAAGTTGCTTGCCTTGTTGGCTGTCCTGACTCTCCTCTCAGGCAAAGAAACCCAGTACTATTTCAAATGAGGAACTTCTGGCCCAATAGCCTCAGTCTTACAACTTCCCGGCATCCCACTGAGCCAAGATTGTGCTGCACATTCTGGGGTCTTCCAGCCATAGAATGTAGCAGATCATTCAATGCCAGGATTTAGCATCCTTCCTAACTTTAGCCACACCTTCAAAATCTGTCCCTCCACAGCTAGTGACAATGGGTTTTTGCTTCACTCACATTGCACACCACAGCGCATGCAAGTCAGTGAAAAGGCTGACAGACAGTACAATGAACTTGTGGCCAGCAAAAATGCAGCAAGAACTGAGGAGCACTGCAAGGGGCACAGGTGTGTGTGTGTGTGTGTGTGTGTGTGTGTGTGTGTGTGTGTGTGTGTGTGTGTGTGTGTGTGTGTGTGTGTGTGTGTGTGTGTGTGTGTGTGTGTGTGTGTGTGTGTGTGTGTGTACACACACAGACCAGGGCACAGCAGCTTCCAGAACTGAGCCCATCTGAGAATAACTGAAACAAACTAATGTTTCCTTAGTTCCATGGATTTTATGGGTTAACCTACATATTTCAAAATGATGTTTCTAACGAAACTGGGCTCTAGCGTGATGCTGCAGTTTATGTCGTGTTTTTATAAATAAGAGGATTTTTTAGATTGATCTGAGGAAGCTGTATTTTTCAAAGTGGCTTACACTGTAAGTGTACTTTACACTGTGCTAATGGACTTTTCTAATACAGCAGTTCTAATCCATTTTGTCTGCTATGGATGGTTATGTTTCTGCAAACTGGAGATAGTTCTGTTCCCATTTTCCATGTGGATTTGAATGAACATTAGTGACAGGTGAATGGAAATTCTGGAGGTTCAGTTCAGTTTGGATAAGCACCCAAACATTTGTGTTTGGGTTTACAAAACGGAACTGGGAATATTCTCATCAGAAAGCCTCTTGTGAGATTTCCAGCACTTCCTCTTTTCAGTCCAGAGCCCAGGAACCAGAAGGAGAATAAATATATATTGGTTTAAAAAAATCTGAATATTTTTAAATTTCTAGAAAGGTTTTGGTCATGGTCAGTCTGAGGGGTGAGGGGATATTCAGATGGTTTCTGACTGGTTCATTCATTCGTAGATAATGTATATTAATATAATGTTGAACTGTACCAGATGATGGGAATTCATAATATTTCCAACCTGCCTG
>NW_020713574.1:0-1396 GCF_002925995.2 Terrapene triunguis | reverse complement strand
GAAGTTTGGGATAGTCTTTAGTTCCTAGGCACTTCACTCCACAGTCTTGGACCAGCCCCCGAGAAAGCTCTGTGTCTTGCACAGATGAGTTTTACCCTATGGTAGAGCATTCCATTCAGCCAGAGGAGCATAATTGTTGACCATGGTCTTCATCCTGTACCTTTAGGCAGTCTTTCAGATACCCTGGGCCCAGACCATGGATTATCTTGACTGAGACCTTGAACTTGGTTAGAAATTCTATGGGCAGCCAGTGTAGGGACTGAAGGACAGATTTGATGTGCTTCCAGTAGCCTGTGACACTGAAGAGATGCATTAGTGTTCTGGAGTTTCCTTATCATCAACCTGGGCTCATGATACACTGAATAGAGAGCCAGATATACAGAGCTGTGCCAAAGCAAGGCCAGCTGAATCATACAGCCACGTGTAAGGTTGGGCACATCATTCACAATCTGATCAGAGATGGTGCTGGTTTTTCTGTTGAATAATCTTGCATTAATCAGCAGGAGCAGAAGTTTAGGGTCACTATATGTTGTTGGGGCAGGAAACTAATTTTATGGGCCCCTTAGCCACTGACAGCTCCTGCCACTGTTCCTGATGTGGAGTGTATGTCTGTGTATGAGGTGGGTGTGAGGGAGAGTGAGGACACAGTGGCTTGGGGGAATATAGACTGAGGTTGTTGCAGGTAAAAGCATAGTATTATAGGCCTCTCTGTTATAGAAGTCCCGCTAGCAGTCTTTGCCACTGTCCCTTGGTAATGGCTAGGGCCTAGTCCTGGAATGCATGTGAGGAATGGAATAGAGGCCCTGCTGCAGGATTTTGTTGTTGTTGTTGTTTGTTTTAAAGTCATACAAGTCAGGCTGGGTTGAACACACAAGTGAACTGTCAGCTGTGATGGGATTTAGGAGGATATGGAAACAAAAAGGGAGGGGATTGGACTGGAAGGGCAGGAAGTTGCTTGCCTTGTTGGCTGTCCTGACTCTCCTCTCAGGCAAAGAAACCCAGTACTATTTCAAATGAGGAACTTCTGGCCCAATAGCCTCAGTCTTACAACTTCCTGGCATCCCACTGAGCCAAGATTGTGCTGCACATTCTGGGGTCTTCCAGCCATAGAATGTAGCAGATCATTCAATGCCAGGATTTAGCATCCTTCCTAACTTTAGCCACACCTTCAAAATCTGTCCCTCCACAGCTAGTGACAATGGGTTTTTGCTTCACTCACATTGCACACCACAGTGCATGCAAGTCAGTGAAAAGGCTGACAGACAGTACAATGAACTTGTGGCCAGCAAAACTGCAGCAAGAACTGCAGTTGCAATAAGGCAAGAAGAGGAGCACTGCAAGGGGCATAGGTGTGTGTGTGTGTGTGTGTGTGTGTGTGTGTGTGTGTGTGTGTGTG
>NW_020713573.1:0-1396 GCF_002925995.2 Terrapene triunguis | reverse complement strand
GAAGTTTGGGATAGTCTTTAGTTCCTAGGCACTTCACTCCACAGTCTTGGACCAGCCCCCGAGAAAGCTCTGTGTCTTGCACAGATGAGTTTTACCCTATGGTAGAGCATTCCATTCAGCCAGAGGAGCATAATTGTTGACCATGGTCTTCATCCTGTACCTTTAGGCAGTCTTTCAGATACCCTGGGCCCAGACCATGGATTATCTTGACTGAGACCTTGAACTTGGTTAGAAATTCTATGGGCAGCCAGTGTAGGGACTGAAGGACAGATTTGATGTGCTTCCAGTAGCCTGTGACACTGAAGAGATGCATTAGTGTTCTGGAGTTTCCTTATCATCAACCTGGGCTCATGATACACTGAATAGAGAGCCAGATATACAGAGCTGTGCCAAAGCAAGGCCAGCTGAATCATACAGCCACGTGTAAGGTTGGGCACATCATTCACAATCTGATCAGAGATGGTGCTGGTTTTTCTGTTGAATAATCTTGCATTAATCAGCAGGAGCAGAAGTTTAGGGTCACTATATGTTGTTGGGGCAGGAAACTAATTTTATGGGCCCCTTAGCCACTGACAGCTCCTGCCACTGTTCCTGATGTGGAGTGTATGTCTGTGTATGAGGTGGGTGTGAGGGAGAGTGAGGACACAGTGGCTTGGGGGAATATAGACTGAGGTTGTTGCAGGTAAAAGCATAGTATTATAGGCCTCTCTGTTATAGAAGTCCCGCTAGCAGTCTTTGCCACTGTCCCTTGGTAATGGCTAGGGCCTAGTCCTGGAATGCATGTGAGGAATGGAATAGAGGCCCTGCTGCAGGATTTTGTTGTTGTTGTTGTTTGTTTTAAAGTCATACAAGTCAGGCTGGGTTGAACACACAAGTGAACTGTCAGCTGTGATGGGATTTAGGAGGATATGGAAACAAAAAGGGAGGGGATTGGACTGGAAGGGCAGGAAGTTGCTTGCCTTGTTGGCTGTCCTGACTCTCCTCTCAGGCAAAGAAACCCAGTACTATTTCAAATGAGGAACTTCTGGCCCAATAGCCTCAGTCTTACAACTTCCTGGCATCCCACTGAGCCAAGATTGTGCTGCACATTCTGGGGTCTTCCAGCCATAGAATGTAGCAGATCATTCAATGCCAGGATTTAGCATCCTTCCTAACTTTAGCCACACCTTCAAAATCTGTCCCTCCACAGCTAGTGACAATGGGTTTTTGCTTCACTCACATTGCACACCACAGTGCATGCAAGTCAGTGAAAAGGCTGACAGACAGTACAATGAACTTGTGGCCAGCAAAACTGCAGCAAGAACTGCAGTTGCAATAAGGCAAGAAGAGGAGCACTGCAAGGGGCATAGGTGTGTGTGTGTGTGTGTGTGTGTGTGTGTGTGTGTGTGTGTGTGTG
>NW_020713572.1:0-1396 GCF_002925995.2 Terrapene triunguis | reverse complement strand
GAAGTTTGGGATAGTCTTTAGTTCCTAGGCACTTCACTCCACAGTCTTGGACCAGCCCCCGAGAAAGCTCTGTGTCTTGCACAGATGAGTTTTACCCTATGGTAGAGCATTCCATTCAGCCAGAGGAGCATAATTGTTGACCATGGTCTTCATCCTGTACCTTTAGGCAGTCTTTCAGATACCCTGGGCCCAGACCATGGATTATCTTGACTGAGACCTTGAACTTGGTTAGAAATTCTATGGGCAGCCAGTGTAGGGACTGAAGGACAGATTTGATGTGCTTCCAGTAGCCTGTGACACTGAAGAGATGCATTAGTGTTCTGGAGTTTCCTTATCATCAACCTGGGCTCATGATACACTGAATAGAGAGCCAGATATACAGAGCTGTGCCAAAGCAAGGCCAGCTGAATCATACAGCCACGTGTAAGGTTGGGCACATCATTCACAATCTGATCAGAGATGGTGCTGGTTTTTCTGTTGAATAATCTTGCATTAATCAGCAGGAGCAGAAGTTTAGGGTCACTATATGTTGTTGGGGCAGGAAACTAATTTTATGGGCCCCTTAGCCACTGACAGCTCCTGCCACTGTTCCTGATGTGGAGTGTATGTCTGTGTATGAGGTGGGTGTGAGGGAGAGTGAGGACACAGTGGCTTGGGGGAATATAGACTGAGGTTGTTGCAGGTAAAAGCATAGTATTATAGGCCTCTCTGTTATAGAAGTCCCGCTAGCAGTCTTTGCCACTGTCCCTTGGTAATGGCTAGGGCCTAGTCCTGGAATGCATGTGAGGAATGGAATAGAGGCCCTGCTGCAGGATTTTGTTGTTGTTGTTGTTTGTTTTAAAGTCATACAAGTCAGGCTGGGTTGAACACACAAGTGAACTGTCAGCTGTGATGGGATTTAGGAGGATATGGAAACAAAAAGGGAGGGGATTGGACTGGAAGGGCAGGAAGTTGCTTGCCTTGTTGGCTGTCCTGACTCTCCTCTCAGGCAAAGAAACCCAGTACTATTTCAAATGAGGAACTTCTGGCCCAATAGCCTCAGTCTTACAACTTCCTGGCATCCCACTGAGCCAAGATTGTGCTGCACATTCTGGGGTCTTCCAGCCATAGAATGTAGCAGATCATTCAATGCCAGGATTTAGCATCCTTCCTAACTTTAGCCACACCTTCAAAATCTGTCCCTCCACAGCTAGTGACAATGGGTTTTTGCTTCACTCACATTGCACACCACAGTGCATGCAAGTCAGTGAAAAGGCTGACAGACAGTACAATGAACTTGTGGCCAGCAAAACTGCAGCAAGAACTGCAGTTGCAATAAGGCAAGAAGAGGAGCACTGCAAGGGGCATAGGTGTGTGTGTGTGTGTGTGTGTGTGTGTGTGTGTGTGTGTGTGTGTG
>NW_020713571.1:0-1454 GCF_002925995.2 Terrapene triunguis | reverse complement strand
CCCAAAATGGCTGCCCAGCTGAGAAAATGGCTTCCTCAATATTCTAAATTCCCACTCAGTCAGCAACATGGCCACCATACTGATGTCAACACAGTCACATAAGATGGCTGCTCAAGACAGTCAAGGACATGTCTACCCAATATGTCTGCCTGATTTCAAATATGTCCACTTCTCAGAGAGCAGCACAACATATGGCTGCTCAACATGGCCAAGAACATGGCTGCCCAATGGACACAGAACTGGACATCCAACATGGCTGCCTTGCACCTCTACCTTGTGGGATGGCAGAATCCCAGCAAGGCCAGCCAAATCTCAGAAAGTCTGGCCAGATGGGGTGGGATTGCCAGACACCCTGGGCCCTCCCTATCTAGAGAGGGCTCCATAAATATAGGGAGCTAGGCCATTAATAATGGAAGGGTGACAGAAAATGAATCACCTCATGGTGACCCTGGCCACTTTATGATCTCCACATCTCAGCCCCACATGGTATCTGAAGGCAGCCATTCCAAACCCCTAACCCGGCTCTCACACAAATTTTGTGGGGCCTCTCAGCATCCTGAGGAGAAGCAAGAGGCTCTGGACAGAGAACACAGGTTATCCATGAATAAATTGAATTCTGGGCACCATCTCCACTTTCTCTCCCTCCATGTTCCTGCTGAACCCTCTGCTTCTTTTATCCCAGCAGATCCCCTTCCCCAGCCGGTGTTGAGTCTGGATTCCCCATCTGCAGTGGTGAGTGAAGGGCTTCCCCTGCTCATCACCTGTGCGGCCCCCAAGAACTCTGGTGAGCAGAGGTTTCATTTCTACAAGGATGAGGCCGAGATCACCCCCAGGAATGCAGGGTCTGAGATTAGCACCACGGAGCCCGGCACCGGCTCTCTGAACATCTCTGTCCTCAGCATTCCCTGGGACGGTCCAAACAACATCGGGGAATTCACCTGCGGGTACGAGGAGAATATGAGCAGGAGGTGGATCCTGTCCCGCAGGAGCTGGGTGGTGAACATCACTGTGAATGTCACCAGGACAGGTGAGACTTCCCTAATTTCTTAATTCAGCTGACTGTGTTGCTCCCATCGGAGGAGTACCATCTCCAGGATCTCTCCTGGGAAAGGGAGGTCAGATGAGGTGAGAGATGTCACATGGAGATAGAAAATAAAGTGGAGGTCGAAATCTCCTTTCTCTCCCCACGCCCTTTCTATCTATGATACTTTGATGGCCCAAGTATCTGAGCGGCTTACAGTTTGTTAATAGATATAGCCTCTCCATGCCCATTGTAGAGATGGGGAATGGAAGCAAAGAGAGGGTAAGTCCCACAAGGGGCTGTGGTACATCAGAGAATTCAACCCCGATAGCCAATGCCCCAGGCCAGCCCCCTAACCACTGGATCATCCTTCCCCTTTTTGGAATGAGAAGCAGGCTGTTACAGACATGTTCATGTTCTCAATGAGCCTCAC
>NW_020713570.1:0-1262 GCF_002925995.2 Terrapene triunguis | reverse complement strand
AAATTAGGCTAAAATGACTAATAGAGAATATCTGTGGGTAAAATGAAAAACCCCCTTGGGAGCTGCCACCCGATGTGCCAAGACTACCCCTGCTTCTGTTTTCCCTGCTAGCTCAGGACTCCAGCACCCTGTCTTGCTGAATTAGACACTCCAGTCCACTTCAACACAGACCCAGGGTCTGAATCACTTGTCCCAAAGCTGCAAGTTTACCTGAAAACAGCTCACAGGAGTGTGCTTGTCTTTAGCACTCAGATGCCCAACTCCCAATGGGGTCTAAACCCAGATAAATCCGTTTTACCCTGCATAAAGCTTATGCAGGGCAAACTCATAAATTGTTCGCCCTCTATAACACTGATAGAGAGATATGCACAGCTGTTTGCTCCCCCAGGTGTCAATACATACGCTGAGTAAATTACTAAATAAAAAGTGATTTTATTAAATACAGACAGTAGGATTTAAGTGGTTCCAAGTAGTAACAGACAGAACAAAGTAAGTCACCAAGCAAAATAAAATAAAATGCGCAAATCTATGTCTAATCAAACTAAATACAGATAATCTCACCCTCAGAGATGCTTCAGTAAGTTTTTCTCAGACTGGACACCTTCCAGGCCTGGGCACAATTCTTTCCCCTGGTACAGCTCTTGTTGCAGCTCAGGTCATAGCTAGGGGATTCTTCATGATGGCTCCTCCCCCTCTCTCTTCTGTTCCACCCCTTTATATATCTTTTGCATAAGGCGGGAACCCTTTGTCCCTCTGGGTTTCCACCCCCCCTCACTGGAAAAGCACCAGGTTAAAGATGGATTCCAGTTCAGGTGACATGATCACATGTCACTGCAAGACTTCATTACTCACTTGCCAGCACACACATATACAGGGAGACTCACAGGTAAACAGACATCTGCAGACAATGGGAGTCATCAAGATTCCAAACCATCATTAATGGCCCACACTTTACATAATTACAATAGGCCCTCAGAGTTATGTTTTATATTTCTAGTTTTAGATACAAGAGTGGTACATTTATACAAATCAGATGATCATACTCAGTAGATTATAAGCTTTGTAATGATACTTTACAAGAGACCTTTTGCATGAAGCATATCCCAGTTACGTTACATTCACTTATTACCGTATTTTCTCTAAAACTATCCCAGTTACATTATATTGACTTATTATCAAGTTTTTATAAAACCATATAGACTGCACAACGTCACAATCACAAAACTTTTAGTAAGGAATAAATGAAAAGACTTGAAGAGAGG
>NW_020713569.1:0-2126 GCF_002925995.2 Terrapene triunguis | reverse complement strand
ACCCCAATACCCCTGGGGTTCCAACTGGGCTGGGGTCTTCTCCCAGTCAACCCTCTGTGGGTTCGGTCTGCTCAGTCTGTCCCTGAGCCTGGGGCACTGGGCCCGTATGTGACCTCTCTGGTCACAGTGATAGCAGACCATGTCCCATGGGTCCCCTCGAGTGGGTTGGATGGACCTGACGCTGGATCTTCCCCTTTGGTGGGGTTTTCCCGTATTTTCCCGCTGGGAGGTCCCATGGTGACTCTCGCTCTGCGTTGTGGTGAGACTGTTCCTTTGGGACTCCTCCCTGTTATCCCCTGCCCGACTGTTCACAAACTCGTCGGCCAACTGGCCTGCGTGCTGCGGGTTCTCTGGCTTTTGGTCCATCAACCATCGCCTCAGGTCGGATGGGCACTGCTCATACACGTGCTCCAGTACGAATAGGTCAAGCAGGTCCTCCATAGTTTGGGCCCCCGCCGTCCACTTGCGGGCATACCCCTGCGCCCGGTTGGCTAGTTGCAGGTATGTGACCTCACGGGTTTTACGCTGATTCCGGAACCTTTGCCGGTACATCTCAGGGGTCAGCCCAAACTCGCGGAGCAGGGCCTTTTTGAACAGTTCGTAGTTCCCTGTCTCCGCCCCTTTCAGTCGGCTGTACACCTCCCTAGCTGTGGGGTCCAGTGAGGGAATGAGAAACTGGAGCCTGTCTGCAGGGTCAACCTGGAGCAGCTCGCAGGTATTCTCAAAGGCCGTCAGGAAGGTATCCATGTCCTCCCCCTCCTTACGCTGGGCCAGCAAGCACTTATCAAATCTCTTTGCAGTCTTGGGTCCCCCCTCGCTCACCGCAGCTGGGGCCCCACTGCTCTTCAGCCTGGCCAGTTCCCGCTCATGCTGACGCTGTTTTTCCCGTTCTACCCGCTCTTCCCGCTCATGCTGACGTTGTCTCTCCTTCTCTTCCCGCTCCTGCTTCAGTTCTTGCTGCCTTAACTCGAGCTCCTTCAGTCTCAGCTCCCTGTCACATTCCAGTCGCATCCGTTCCCGGGACAGGGAGCTCCGCCGGGACGATCCCCTGCTGGCTGCCGGGGTCAGGGTGCCCTCGGTATTCGCTGGGCTTCCCCCAACCCCTCCCCTAGGTATAGGTAGGCAGGGTCTCGGGATGTCCTCGGCAGCAGTCTGACCCCTCCCAGCCATGTCAGGCCCCGGGGCCCACGCTGCATCCACCGGGCGGCTTCCCTCAGGGACAGGGCTCGGTTCATCCAAGCGATCCCTCTCCTCCAGCCGGGCAATGAGCTGTTCTTTGGTGGACCTCCCAATGCGCAGCCCCCTCTGCCTGCACAGCTCCACCAGGTCACTCTTGAGGCGTTTAGCATACATCCTCCTGCTGGCCACTCGCCGGCCTGCGCTCTCCGCTTTCCACCGTTCCAGGGGGACCCCTAGTGTGCCAGCCCTTCTCGAGGTCACCACCTCTCTGCCAGGGTCGAGCTGCAGACTCCTCTGCCCCGGGACCGCTCGCTGCGATCCCCAGGGGACCCTGTTACTGCAACAGTCCTTCTCTCTGGTCAAACACTCCCAGGAGTTAATCGCCCCCTGAAACTGTCTCTGATTCTTCAGCCCACCTGGTCCCCGTCGATCCCCCTTCGTTTTGCTGCTCCCCAGTCACTTACTGCAGGAAGCGCCGTCCACGGGGTGCAGTAGATCCCACCGCTGCCACCAGTTGTCACGGAGTGTGGGGGGACTCGGGGCCCTGCCCCCCCCGGCGTCCTGCGATTCACCATGACTCTCAGCCAGCCAGTAAAGCAGAAGGTTTATTTAGACGACAGGAATACAGTCCAAGGCAGGTCTTGCAGGCACAGACAACAGGACCCCCTCAGTTAGGTCCATCTTGGGGTCCCCGGGCACCCTAGCCCCCTTAGGGGATCAGAGCCCTGTCTGCCACAAGCCCTAGTCACTAGCCAGCTTCTCCAACTCTCTTTGTTCAGTCTCCCGGGCAAAGGTGTCACCTCGCCTCCCCCCCTTCCTGGGTTCTCATGTTACATGCTCAGGTATTCTCCTTCAGTCATTCACCCATCCCCCCATGCAGACCATCCTAGCCACACTCCCCTGTCAGCATTCACAGACTACTTTAAGAACAGTCTCAGTTCGTCACA
>NW_020713568.1:0-3405 GCF_002925995.2 Terrapene triunguis | reverse complement strand
TTTACTGGCTGGCTGAGAGTCCTGGTGAATCGCAGGACGCCGGGGGTTCAGGGCCCTGAGTCCCCCCATACTCCGTGACAACTGGTGGCAGTGGTGGGATCTACTGCACCCCGTGGACGGCGCTTCCTGCAGTAAGTGACTGGGGAGAAGTAAAACGAAAGGGGATTGACGGGGACCAGGCGTGCTGAGGAGTCAGAGAGAGACGGTTATCACCCCTGGGAGTGTGTGACCAGCGAGAAGGACTTTTGCAGTAACAGGGTCCCCCGGGGGATCGCAGCGAGTGGTCCCAGGGGCGGAGGAGTCTGCAGCTCGACCCTGGCAGAGAGGTGGTGACCTCGAGAAGGGCTGGCACACTAGGGGTCTCCCTGGAGACTGTGGGGAGCGGTGAGCACACAGGCCTGTGAGTGGCCAGCAGGAAGATGTATGCCAAGCGGCTTAAGAGCGACCTGGTGGAGCTGTGCAAGCAGAGGGGGGTGCGCACTGGAAGGTTCACCAAAGAACAGCTCATTGCCCAGCTGGAGAAGGGAGATCGCTCGAATGAACTGATCCCTGTCTCTGAGGGAAGCAGCCTGGCAAATGCAGCGCAGGCCCCAGTGTCTGTCCCAGCTGGGAGTGGTCAGCCGGCTGCTGAGGGCTTCCCGAGACCCCTCCTTCCTATGCCTAGGGGAAGGGTGGGGAGGAGCCCAGCAAATACCGAGGGCGCCGTGACCCCCCCGGCCAGCAGGGGATCCTCCCGGCCACGCTCGCCGGCCAGCAGTGGATCCTCCCGGCCACGCGCGGCATCCATGGAGCGGAATGGGCTGGAATGGGAGAAAGAGCTAAAACTGAGAGAGCTGGAGGATCGTGAACAACAGAGGCAGCATGAAGAAAGACAGAGGCAGCATGAAGAGAGACAGAGGCAGCATGAAGAGAGACAGAGGCAGCATGAACGGGAGGAGAATGAGAGACAAAGGCAGCATGAAGAGAGAGAGAGGCATCGTGAACGGGAGGAGAATGAGAGACAGCGTCAGCAGGAACTGGAACTGGCGAGGCTGAAGGGCCGCGAGACCCCGGCTGCGGTGAGTGAGGGGGGACCCAGAACTGCACGGAGCTTTGATAAGTGCATCCTGGCCCCACGTAAGGAGGGGGAGGACATGGATGACTTCCTGGATGCCTTTGAGACGGCCTGCGAGCTGCACCAGGTTGATCCTGCGGACAGACTCCGGGTTCTCACCCCCTTACTGGACCCCAAATCCGTGGCATTGTACCGCCAACTGGAAGAGGCGGAGAAAGGGGACTACGAACTATTCAAAAAGGCCCTGCTACATGAGTTTGGGCTGACTTCTGAGATGTACCGGGAAAGGTTCCGGAGTCAGGATAAAACCCCTGAGATCTCATATCTGCAACTAGCCGTCCACATGGAGGGATACGCCAGCAAGTGGGCTGATGGGGCCCAGACAAAGGAGGACCTGGTTAAACTGCTGGTATTGGAGCAACTGTATGAGCGGTGCCCATCCGACCTGAGGCTGTGGTTGAGGGACAAAAAACCAGAAAACCCGCGACATGCAGGCCGCCTGGCCGATGAGTTTGTGAAGAGCCGGTCAGGGGCTGGCAGGGAGGAGTCCCAAAGGAACAGTCCCACCACAACGCAGAGCGAGAGTCACCATGGGCCCTCCCAGTGGGAAAATACGGAGAAACCCCACCAAAGGGGAAGATCCAGCGTCAGGTCTATCCAACCCACTCGAGGGGACCCCTGGGACATGGTCTGCTATCACTGTGACCAGAGAGGTCACATACGGGCCCAGTGCCCCAGGCTCAGGGACAGACTAAGCAGACCAAACCCACAGAGGGTTGACTGGGTAGAGACCCAGCCGGGCGAGAGGCAGCACTCCCAGGGAAGGGGGGCTGGCAGAGTACCACCTGCTAAGGAGGGAGAAGAGCTCCAGGCCTGCTCCTCTGCGGGGCGGGATGCTCCAGACTCAGGGTTTTTGGTTTATACGGTGGGCGCGGGGCTGTCCCTCCGGAGAGAGTACCTTGTTCCCCTGGAGGTGGATGGGAGGAAGGTCAATGGATACTGGGATACGGGCGCAGAGGTGACGCTGGCCTGGCCCGAGGTGGTGCCCCCAGATCAGGTGGTGCCCAACACCTACCTGACTCTGACGGGGGTGGGCGGGACACCAGTCAAAGTGCCCGTGGTGAGGGTACGCCTGAAGTGGGGGGCCAAGGAGGGCCCCAAGGATGTGGGGGTACACCCGTATTTGCCCACTGAGGTGTTGATGGGGGGAGACCTGGAGGACTGGCCAAGTAACCCCCAAAGTGCACTGGTTGTGACCCGCAGTCAGAGCCGGCGAGGGGCACTGCGCCCTGGCCTTGGGGAGGGTGCCTTGCCCGAGGCGCAGGACCCTAACCTGGTGGGGAGGGAACGCCCAGGGACACGGCTCAGGGAGGCTGCGGCTTCAGACCCAGCCGGCGAGAGAGAACAGGTGGCCATCCCTGTCCCAGCTGCTGAGTTCCAGGCCGAGGTGCAGAAAGATCCCTCCTTGCGGAAGATAAGGGACCTGGCCGACCTTGGTGCGGTACAGACCATGGGGAGAGGTGGCCGGAAAAGGTTCCTGTGGGAGAAGGGGTTCCTGTACCGAGAATGGGCTCCCCCAGGGAAGATGGGGTCAGGGGGGATCAGGAGGCAGCTGGTGGTACCCCAGAAGTATCGCCGCCAGCTGCTGTACCGGGCCCATGACACCCCCTTCCCAGGGCACCAGGAAACCTGGCGAACCCAGCAGAGGCTGCTACGGAGCTTTTACTGGCCTGGGGTCTTTGTTACTGTCCGGCAGTACTGCCGATCCTGTGACCCCTGTCAGAGGGGGAGGAAGGCCCGGGACAAGGGGAAAATGGCTTTAGGACCCTTGCCCAGCGTAGAGGAGCCTTTCCGGAGGGTGGCCAAGGTTAAAAGGGGGGCTCTGAACCAAGAGAGCCCGAAGCACAGACCTCCAGACTGGAGTGCTGGGAGAAGACCACAGCCCAGTTGGAACCCCAGGGGTATTGGGGTGGGAAAAGGGCACAGGCCGCATAACCCTTCCCACATGCGAACTGCGAATGCCCTCGAGCAACCCCGACCTAAGGGGGGGCGTGAAACTGGAGGGGCCTGGTGTAATTCTCACCAAGGAATGGGAGGGATGCTGGGGCATCCATGGGAACGGGGGTAGGTTCGAACTTCCCCGGGTCACTGGCTAGTGACCCCGCTCAGTTCGGTCTCGGAGGGGGGAGAGATGTCACGAACTGAGACTGTTCTTAAAGTGGTCTGTGAATGCTGATAGGGGAGTGTGGCTAGGATGGTCTGCATTGGGGGATGGGAGAATGACTGAAGGAGAATACCTGAGCGTGTAACATGAGAACCCAGGAAGGGGGGGAGGTGAGGTGACACCTTTG
>NW_020713567.1:0-1774 GCF_002925995.2 Terrapene triunguis | reverse complement strand
AGTGAATCTTCCAGTTGCTCAGTAGTGAGCGTACTTGGTTGGCTTTTAAAAATCAAGGGATTGCCTGTCTCTCTGGCTTGGTGATTCCTTCTTCTCTCCTGGGCCTTGTAGCTTGTTCAGTGCTACACAGGTGCTTTCTAAAATTTAAGAATGGGAGCAGGAAGAGCCTTGGTCTCGTTTGTTAAGCACAAACCCCTGAGCCAGGAGTCTTGGGTTCTGATACTGCCTTTGTTTCCTCATCTGTATAAGTGGACATCACCAGCCTATCTGAGAGGGATGTTGCCTTGGTTTGGTCATGTCTGTTGAGCAGTTTGCCCTCTTACTGTGCCTTCCATGTGAGAATTCCAAATGATTATTCTTTGTACTACAATAAGTATTACTTTGCAACTCTCCTTGTTTTTGGCTGTCCAAGGGAGTGTGTGTTTGGGGGAGGGGAGGGCAGAAAGGGGTATAAATAGAAGTTAATAAGATGAGACTGGGGGCCCTATTGCTCGGAGACATCTGGACAAGGACTGGCCGGCGCACTAGAAGATGCAGCGGGGGGCAGTTCTGTACTAGCTGCGGAGCGGGTGGGTTGGCCTGGAGAACCTTTTTGTCTTCTTTGCATCTCATCTCTGGGCTTCAGTGTCATTTGAGCCTCTGCCGTGTTCTTTGCCCTCTAATCCTGACAGAGTGAGTGACACCTGTGGGCTGTCTTTCATTGTAGGATTCCCAAATATTGTCGTTAATTAAATGTCATGGGAGGCTGATTTGGAAACCCGTATTCTGCCTCCACTCTCCCCTGAGACGGATTACTGAGTTAATGAGAAAACCTGCTCAGTGTAGAAACCCCACAGTGGGGTCAGAATAAAGGGGTATGGCCTCCTTTCGTCTCCGACATAAATCTGTTTGCCGGGTAGATATAATCCTTGACGGATATATGTGTGTTCTTGAAAACAATGTTCTTTACTCTATATTTAACAAATCGGTGCCAGCACCCCCTTATTCAGTAACAACCCAACAATGACAAACCAAGGTGTGCAGCCTGGTTGTTGTTAGGGGGCTTTTCCTTTACCCCCTCCCCTGGTTTTTGTCACGCAGACAGAAAGTAGAAGACTGGAAATCCGAAGTGCAGGCAATGCAATGTTTATTGGGGTTAGTTTTAAGCAAGCATATCCATAGGTCTCATGCTACTGAGCCTTGTTTCCCAGTGTCCTGTCCACCCCTCTCCTTAGCAGGCATACATTTACCTGTAGTGCATGCCTTTGGTCTCACCTTGTACAATTTATGGTCGTGTTTTGTTATGGTGGGCAGGCCCTCTCAGCGGTCCAGAGGCCTGGGCTACTTCCAGCTTTTGAGGCCCCTAGCCATAATAAAAATAAAAAAAACGACGACACATGAAAACAAAACAAGACACCCAAAAAAGAGTGAGATGCAATTTGAATATTTTTTAATTTAATAAACACTTTTCTAGCCTTTTTCAATGCAAATGCACTAATTATTGAGGAAAAATCTAGCTTTCGTGCAATGTCACAGTTGATATTAAGCATGGCGAGCCCTTCAAACGCTTTGTCCCATAGTTGAACGGTGATAGTTCTTTACCTGCTTCAACACATTGAAGCTGCGTTCACCTGAAGCCACTGATGCAGGCAAACTGACAAAAAATACACAATGCAATTGTGATATTAGGAAACACCCCAGAGAGTCCAAGTTCGAGTATTCTTGAAGCAATTCCTTTGAGCTTTGAAGTTGAGGCCCAGGCCAAATGGCCCTCCTGGCCCCCCCCGATTGGCCC
>NW_020713566.1:0-1096 GCF_002925995.2 Terrapene triunguis | reverse complement strand
AGTGAATCTTCCAGTTGCTCAGTAGTGAGCGTACTTGGTTGGCTTTTGAAAATCAAGGGATTGCCTGTCTCTCTGGCTTGTTGATTCCTTCTTCTCTCCTGGGCCTTGTAGCTTGTTCAGTGCTACATAGGTGCTTTCTAAAATTTAAGAATGGGAGCAGGAAGAGCCTTGGTCTCGTTTGTTAAGCACAAACCCCTGAGCCAGGAGTCTTGGGTTCTGTTACTGCCTTTGTTTCCTCATCTGTATAAGTGGACATCATCAGCCTATCTGAGAGGGATGTTGCCTTGGTTTGGTCATGTCTGTTGAGCAGTTTGCCCTCTTACTGTGCCTTCCATGTGAGAATTCCAAATGATTATTCTTTGTACTACAATAAGTATTAATAATTACTTTGCAACTCTCCTTGTTTTTGGCTGTCCAAGGGAGTGTGTGTTTGGGGGAGGGGAGGGCAGAAAGGGGTATAAGTAGAAGTTAATAAGATGAGACTGGGGGCCCTATTGCTCGGGGACATCTGGACAAGGACTGGCCGGCGCACTAGAAGATGCAGCGGGGGGCAGTTCTGTACTAGCTGCGGAGCGGGTGGGTTGGCCTGGAGAACCTTTTTGTCTTCTTTGCATCTCATCTCTGGGCTTCAGTGTCATTTGAGCCTCTGCCGTGTTCTTTGCCCTTTAATCCTGACAGAGTGAGTGACACCTGTGGGCTGTCTTTCATTGTAGGATTCCCAAATATTGTCGTTAATTAAATGTCAAGGGAGGCTGATTTGGAAACCCGTATTCTGCCTCCACTCTCCCCTGAGACGGATTACTGAGTTAATGAGAAAACCTGCTCAGTGTAGAAACCCCACAGTGGGGTCAGAATAAAGGGGTATGGCCTCCTTTCGTCTCCGACATAAATCTGTTTGCCGGGTGAATATAATCCTTGACGGATATATGTGTGTTCTTGAAAACAATGTTCTTTACTCTATATTTAACAAATTGGTGCCAGCACCCCCTTATTCAGTAACAACCCAACAATGACAAACCAAGGTGTGCAGCCTGGTAGTTGTTAGGGGGTGTTGCTGGCACAGAGGTGCCCGAGGCAAAGCAACAGGGGTTCGTTG
>NW_020713565.1:1582-5370 GCF_002925995.2 Terrapene triunguis | reverse complement strand
CCCTCCTGAGTTACCTGGGGTGATGGTGATGTCTGGTGACGTCAACAACTCCCTCCTTTGAGAATACTCAACAAGCTTTTGGCTGAGTTTTCTCATACTCTGTGGACAAGATATGATTGAGTGCTATGAAGCTGGGGTTTTCAATGAGAGGGTATGCTGGGACTTCTGGGGAACGGGGGGGCACAAAGCTTACGGAGGAGCACCTTAAAACAAGCAATCAGGAGGAGGGTGACCAAGCATAGTACCACACCCGTGAGGAGGAGACGCACAAGGCTATTTCCCAGTCCTCCTAGGTTGGGCAACCAACTCCAAAGGGAATCGAAACCTGTGGGTTCCCTTTCCTGGGCCTTCCACTGCTCAAAAGCCTGTTTGGCTGACAGGATGTGCTTGTTAATGTCCTGTGAGTTTTTCGGGACATAAGTACAACATTCACTCCCAATAAGGGCACACACCCCGCCCTGGGAGGCTAAAACATAATCTAAGGCCTGTCTGTTTTGCAGGGACAGCAACCGGAGCTGGTAAAGCTCTGAGTTAAGGCTTTTCTTTATGGCCAAGGTCTCATTAGCATACTTGGTGAGAAACACAGAGAGCCTATGATAAAATTGGGTTAGCCGTCCCACCCCATAGGATGGGAGGAGGATCATACCCAACAGATATCTGACCAATTTTGGGGAACCGCCCTCCAGGGTAACCCTGCTGCGTGGAGCGGGACTTGGGAGCATACCCAGCAGTTAGAGAGGTTGAACTCTTGGGCAAAGCAAACCTTCAAGGACTCATATGTGTTTGTTTCCAAGTTAGTAGGGATTTCTTTCCATCCCGCATGTGGTCGGGGGGAAACGGGAGGAAACGAGAGGAGTGTCCCTATGGCAAAGAATACCATTGTGGCAGGCCCTGGACCTGAACTCATGCTGGGCAGGTGACCCTAGGGCCTAACAATTACAATTCCCCAAATATTCACAAAATAACAATTACCAATAGCAGGCAGACTAAAAGCAAAAGGGACCAGGCCACCAGGTGAAAATAAACACAACCAACGCTCAGAGTTCTTGCGGGGAGTGCGCTGTGACTGTCCAAAGAGATCACAGGGCATCCCCAGCAGGCCTTATTGTCTTTTGAATAACAGCTTAAGTCCCAGATCGTCGCTGGCAGTCTTCTCTGCAGGCTGGACGGTCCACCGTTCAGGAGCAGGCACTGCTTTCAGGCGAGAGTGATGAATCCAGTTCTTGTGTCCTTCGACCTTTGCTGCTGTATGGGAGATCAGCAGGACGGTGTGGGGTTCCTTCCACTTCTCTTGGAGAGGCTCGTCCTTCCAGGTCCGAACGAGTACGGAGTCACCTGGCTGCAAGGAGTGGATCGGGGCATCCAGCGGGAGAGGCTGCAAATCTTTGGTGTACCTGTGGAGAGAACAGAGAACAGCAGACAGAGAGCACATGTACTGAGATAAGAAACCACAGCCTACCTCCCACTCCCCTGCCAGAACCGGTGTACCGTTCATAGGCCATGCCCTTCCAAACATAATCTCGAAGGGACTGAGCCCTAACCTGCCCTTAGGGAGAGCGCGAATGCGGAGCAAAACAAGGGGTAGAGCATCAGGCCACTTAAGGGAAGCCTCTTGACAGACCTTTGAGAGGTGCCGCTTAAGTGTCTGATTTGTGCGTTCCACTACCCCACTGGCCTGTGGTCGCCATGGAGTGTGGAGCTTTCAGGGGATTTGCAGGGCATCCGATATCTTCTGAACAACTTGGGATGTGAAGTGTGTTCCGTTGTCAGATTCCATCCACTGGGGGAGTCCGAAGCGGGGAATGATCTTCTTGACGAATTTAAGAGCCACCATTTTGGCAGTGTTGTTACGACATGGGAAGGCTTCAGGCCATCCACTGAATCGATCCACTAAGACGAGAAGGTATCTGAATTCTTGGGTCCGGGGGAACTCAGTAAAATCTATTTGCTAAACTAGTCTTGGGCCTGGGGTAGGTTCCAGAGTGGCTGGTGGCACTGACACTCCAGGTCGAGGGTTGTTTTTTTGGCAGACTAGACATTTAGCCTGCACCTGGGAGGCCAGAGGCCTAAGTCCAGAGGTTAGAAAATATTTATTTATAAGCTGGGAAACAGCTTCTTTACCTGCGTGGGTAGACTGATGTAGTTTCTGTAGTACTGGCTGTATTAGATTTCTTGGTAGGAGGATTTTTCCTTCTGTGGAGTGGAGCCATCCCTCCTTTTTTCGGAGCCTAAGTGTGTTGGCTAGGTTCCTCTCTTCGTGAGAGTACTGAGGGGTTGGGAGCTCCCCCACTGATGGGATGAGGGCATGCATATGGGCGTCTTCAGCTTCCTGTGGTTCCAGGGTAGCAGCTCGCTTGGCCTTTCTGTCCGCCCTGGCATTACCCTTAGCCACATTTTGATTTTTTTTTTGATGAGCTTTGCAGTGTATCACTGCTACTTTTGAGGGGAGCTGTACCGCTTCTAAAAGCCGGAGAATTTGAGGCCCATGTTTAACCGGAGAACCTTGGGCTGTTAACATTCCTCTTTCCTTCCACAGACCGGCATGGGCGTGTAGTATTCCAAAGGCATATCTGGAATCAGTAAAAATGTTAACCTTTTCCCTTTTGACAGTTCAAGTGCACGGGTTAAGGCTACCAATTCAGCCAGCTGAGCTGATGTCCCAGCAGGCAAACCCTCTGCTTCCACAGTCTCATGGAGAGATACAATAGCATAGCCTGCCCTCCTCTGTCCGTTTACAACTGTACTGCTGCCGTCAATATACCACTCATAATCAGCATTAGGGAGGGGTTGATCTTTTAAGTCTGGGCGGCTGGAGTATTGGACATCTATGATTTCCAGACAGTCATGTTCCTGCTCCTCTGTCTCCGGTAACAGGGTGGCTGGGTTAAGGGAGGGACAGGTCTGTAGGGTAACTTCAGGATTTTCTAACAGTTTTGATACTGTTTGATTCGCACTGAGCTTTTGCCTGG
Organism: Terrapene triunguis; assembly: GCF_002925995.2. NCBI lineage: Eukaryota > Metazoa > Chordata > Testudines > Emydidae > Terrapene > Terrapene triunguis. Next base: position 2,401 of record NW_020713565.1, on the reverse strand, counting down.
GAGAAGCTGAATATGAACAGGGGTCTGACGGTTTGCCTTCCCTGGGACCCCTGATGCCCATACTAGAGGAAAAACCTGCTTTTCCCACTGGCTCCATTCTGGGGCTTGCATGGCTGAGGGCTCAGTTGCAAGAGTCATTATCCAGGCATTCTCTGGGGGTAAGGTGAGGGTTATTTCATCTTGGGTGAAATGCAGGGTGGCACCTAAGCGACAAAGCAGGTCCCGTCCCAATAGAGGCGTTGGACAATCGGGGAGGTAAACCAGTTTGTGAGATAGAGTTCTGTTTCCCAAAGCACATTCCGCAGGGGCATATACTGGGCACTTGGTTCCTTTCCCTGTGGCACCCACCACAGTGAGGGAATCTGCCACAGGCAGCTGCAGGGGTTGGTTTACAGCGGTTCGTGCAGCTTCAGAGTCTATTAAAAAGTCTGTTTGAATCTCCCACCCGCATGTTTACTTGGGGTTCCGGGGGCAGGATAGTCCGTCTCCCCTGACACCCCTATTCTTGATCCTCTGCTGCCATCATAGGGGTACCTTCCCTTTCGGGGCACTCATTTTTCCAATGTCCTTCCTTTTGGCATATGGCACACTGGTTGCGACCCAGACGCCTTTCCTGTGAGCCAGGGCGCCCACGTCCACGTCCTCTCATTCCCCGGCCCCTTCCACCTTCCTGGAATTTTCCCTTGCCACCGGCCTGTACTGCTGCAACCATCATTTTTGCTTGCCTCTTTTCCTTTTCTCCCTCCCTAAGGCTGTAAGCCCTGTTTGCAGTTTTTAGAATTTGTGCTATGGTCATGCCCATCAAATTCTTTTTTTTTT
>NW_020713565.1:0-1482 GCF_002925995.2 Terrapene triunguis | reverse complement strand
TGGTCTTGCCCATCAAATTCTTTTTTTTTTGCAGTTTTTTTTTAATGTCAGGGGCTGCACGGCTGGAAAAAATACCCTTTATGATTGCCTCAGTTTCCCGTTCATCAGGGTTTGCATTAGTAGTTTGCCTGATGGTATCCCGAATACGCTGCAGAAAAGCAACCGGACTCTCTTTTGGGTCCTGTGCTAGCTCATAAGGTTTAGCCCAATTGTTATGTCGGACAGCTGAGTGTCGGAGACCATGTAATAGGAGCTCCTTGTATACTGTGAGACGTGTTTGGCCCGCAGGGTCATTAGGGTTCCACCCGGGATCTGCTAGGGGGACCTGGACTGCAACAGCAGGGACGTGATGTGGATTCAGTTCATGTCTCTTCTGTGCCTCCTCCCTTGCTTTAGACACAACCTGATTACGCTCCACCTCAGACAACAGGGTCCGCATAAGGACATTACAGTCATCCCAGTCAGGTTTACAGCTAGCCAGACACCCTTCAAAAATAGAAATGAACTTGCTTGGATTCGTTGAGAATTCTCCTGCCTCTGCCTTGAAAAGCAGCCAGATGTACAGGGTTAAAAGCCACTGACACAAGATCCTGTGTTCCTGGACGGGCTACCACACTCTCAGTAATCAACGGATACAATCCCACTGGGAGGGGGGGTACTCTCTGAAGCCTGTGGGGGTGGAGGAGCCGAAGGGGACACCGACTCTGCCATCACAACCGGGGGAGGGTTCTGGGGACTAACAGTAGTTACTACCGAACCTGTCGGAGTCAAATTACACCTTTGCAAAAGATCTGACCTATCTTTTAACAACATAAACAACTGTACATACATATGTTCATTCTATTTACTTGTACGCTGACAAAACAAAAGCAATTGAAGGATCGTATTATAATTGAGTGATCCCTCCGGTGGCCACCTTTCCTGGTCCTCTAGCTGATATTGAGGCCAGTCTACTGTACAGAATCTTTTCAGTTTACTTTTAATCAACGGATCCGATCCAAACACTTTCCAGTTCACCAGAATGCATTCCAAGGGTGTACACCTTGCCCTGCCTGCCATACTCTGTCCCTGCCCCATATTAGGGAGACACTGGGCGTCCCCAGGTCAAAACAGGTAGACGCTGGGCGTCCCCAGGTCAAGACAGATAAAGTCCCCACTGGACTGTTCCTACCTTATCCAAGGGTCCGGTTCTGCACCGTCGCCCTATCCACGGGACCGGTTCCCCACCGTCGCCCGCAGCTGCTTCTCCACTACTCAAGCGCGTTGCACCGTTGTGCCCTCCGGGGTCGACCAAACCACGTCTCTGCCGAGGCCCCCCGATGAAGTCACCGGTGAGCGCTCTGGGCGTCGGTCGTCGTCGTAATCCGTCGGCCACCAGGAGGGATCCGGGCAAGGCTAAATTTCAGCCTCGAGCCCCACGTTGGGCGCCAAAGACTGTTGCTGGCACAGAGGTGCCCGAGGCAAAGCAACAGGGGTTCGTTG
>NW_020713564.1:5283-5382 GCF_002925995.2 Terrapene triunguis | reverse complement strand
TGAAAAAGAGAGACTTGTTTAGAAAGATGGGGAGAACCTGGATTGATATCTGGTCCCTCTCAGTCCCAAGAGCGAACAACCCCTTAAACAAAGGACACA
>NW_020713564.1:0-5183 GCF_002925995.2 Terrapene triunguis | reverse complement strand
CTGTGATTTCTTCCTGGAGTTCTAGGAGAAAACAGAGTTAATAAGACACATGTACCTTTAGACATACTACTGATTATATAAAAACTGACAATACGTTTCATTCCAAGAACAATTGTTAACCAGTTAACTCTGGGAAACTTTCCCAGGAGAGTGGATCAGCCACTTTGTTAGAAGCTCCCGAAATGTGTTGTATTTCAAAATCAAAATCTTGGAGAGCTAAACTCCATCGAAGAAGTTTTTTGTTATTTCCCTTGGCGGTATGAAGCCACTGTAGCGCAGCATGGTCTGTTTGTAGTTGGAACGCCGTCCCCAAACATATGGGCGTAGCTTTTCCAGCGCGTACACAATGGCGTAGCATTCCTTTTCGCTGATTGACCTGTGGCTTTCCCTCTCAGACAGTTTCTTGCTGAGAAACACGACAGGATGGAATTCTTGATCCGGTCCTTCCTGCATTAAAACTGCTCCCACGCCTCGCTTGGAAGCATCTGTGGTTACTAGGAACGGTTTGTCAAAGTCTGGGGCCCTTAGCACAGGGTCAGACATGAGTGTTGCCTTAAGCTGGTTAAAGGCCTTTTGACACTTATCAGTCCACTGAACTGCATTTGGCTGTTTCTTTCTGGTTAGGTCTGTCAGCGGGGCGGCGATTTGGCTGTAGTGTGGTACAAATCGCCTATAATATCCGGCCAAGCCTAAGAAGGATTGGACCTGTTTCTTTGACTTTGGAACCGGCCACTTTTGGATAGCATCCACTTTGGCCTGTAGGGGATTTATAGTTCCTTGACCCACCTGGTGCCCCAGGTACGTCACTCTGTTTTGGCCTATTTGACACTTTTTAGCCTTAACAGTTAGTCCTGCCTGTCGGATGCGCTCGAAGACTTTTCCCAGGTGCTCCAGGTGTTCTGTCCATGAATCAGAAAAAATGGCCACATCATCGAGGTAGGCAACTGCAGATTCTCCCAATCCCGCTAAGAGACCATCTACAAGTCTTTGGAAGGTGGCGGGTGCATTTCGCAACCCGAAAGGGAGTACATTGAATTCGTACACCCCTGCCTGGGTGACGAAGGCTGACCTTTCCTTAGCGGGTTCATCTAGTGGTACTTGCCAGTACCCTTTGGTTAAGTCTAAAGTAGAGATGAATTGGGCATGTCCCAATTTTTCCAATAGCTCATCTGTGCGTGGCATTGGATAGTTGTCAGGACGAGTTACAGCATTTAGCTTACGGTAGTCCACGCAAAAGCGTATTTCCCCATCTGGTTTGGGAACTAGAACCACTGGAGATGCCCATGCACTGGTAGAGGGGCGGATTATACCCATCTGTAGCATGTCCTGGATCTCCCTTTGTATAGCAGCTTGGGCATGAGGTGACTCCCGGTAGGGTGGGGTTCTAATTGGGTGAGCATTACCTGTGTCAATGGAGTGGTATGCCCGTTCGGTCCGTCCTGGAGTGGCTGAGAAAATCGGTGCAAAGCTTGTGCACAGCTCCTTGATCTGCTGTCGCTGCAGACGTCCCAGGGTCGTGGAGAGGTTCACCTCTTCCACGCCACCATTCCTTGTTCCTTCGTAGTAGACACCTGCAGGCCACTCCGCGTCATCTGTTTCCTGGGCTGTAAACTGGCAAACGTTTAATTCTCTGGAATAAAAGGGCTTAAGAGAATTAACATGGTATACCTTAGGCTTTATGTTGGAGGTGGGGGAGGCTATGAGATAGTTAACAGCTCCTAGGCGCTCCTGGACCGTGAATGGTCCTTCCCACGACGCTTCCATTTTATGGGCCTGGAGCGCCTTTAAGACCATGACTTGGTCTCCTACTTTGAAGGACCGTTCTCTGGAATGTTTATCATACCAGGCCTTTTGCTCTTCCTGAGCATCCTTTAGGTTTTCTTTAGCAAGGGCTAAAGAGTGTCGGAGGGTGTTTTGTAGGTTGCTTACAAAGTCTAGAATGTTAGTTCCTGGAGAAGGCGTAAACCCCTCCCATTGCTGCTTCACCAACTGTAATGGCCCCTTAACCTCGCGGCCATACACAAGTTCAAATGGTGAAAACCCTAAACTGGGATGTGGTACAGCCCTGTAGGCAAAAAGCAATTGCTGCAACACTAGGTCCCAATCATTGGAGTGTTCATTTACGAATTTACGTATCATGGCCCCCAAAGTTCCATTAAACCTCTCCACCAGACCATTGGTTTGATGGTGATGAGGGGTGGCAACCAAGTGATTCACCCCATGAGCTTCCCACAGGTTTTTCATGTTCCCTGACAGGAAATTAGTTCCCGAATCTGTAAGGATGTCGGAGGGCCAACCTACCCTGGCAAAAATGTCTGCTAATGCCTGGCACACACTTTTAGCCTTGGTGTTGCTTAAGGGTACAGCTTCCGGCCATCGGGTAGCAAAATCCATGAAAGTCAGTACGTACTGCTTTCCCCTGGGTGTCGTCTTTGGGAAAGGACCCAGAATATCCACAGCTACTCGCTGAAATGGGACCTCAATTATGGGTAGTGGCTGGAGAGGGGCTTTAACCTGGTCTTGGGGCTTTCCCACTCGTTGGCACACCTCACAAGACCGGACATAATTAGCAACGTCCTTGCCCATTCCCTCCCAGTGGAAGGACTTCCCCAACCGGTCTTTGGTTCTGTTCACCCCAGAATGGCCACTGGGATGATCATGGGCTAAGCTCAAGAGCTTTACCCGATACTTAGTGGGAACTACCAACTGTCTTTGAGGATGCCAGTCTTCCTGGTGCCCACCAGAAAGAGTCTCCTTGTATAAAAGTCCTTGTTCTACAACAAACCGGGATCGGTTAGAAGAGCTGAGAGGCGGTGGGGTGCTCCGCGCCACCGCCCAAGCTTTCTGGAGGCTGTCGTCTGCTTCCTGCTCAGCCTGGAACTGTTCCCTTGATGCTGGAGACATCAGTTCCTCCATGGACTGTGGACTGGGGCTTGGTCCCTCTGGAAGCAATGCAGGTGCTGGGGCTGTTTCCATTGACTGTGAACCGCTGTCCGCTGGTGCACTATGTGGTATCTCAGGCTCTGGCTGAGCCTCTTGGGTAGGGTTATCTGCTACTTCCGCCAGTTCAGGCTCGCTGGTGCCCTCTGGCATTGGAGTTGTAGACGGGTTTGCAAGCGCTGGACTCAGTGCTGGCAATGGTTCTGGTGCTGGTTGCGTTGCCAGTTCCAGTTCCGGGACTGGCTTTGGCTGGGTCTCTGGGATTGGATCCACTATGGCTGTTGCAGTCGTTGGCAGGGGATCCGGTTCCACCACCTGTGTTTGGGTCTCTGGTAACACAGACGGGGCCCTGGTGGACGGCTCAGGAACAGGGATGGGGGTGAAAGCTTGCTTAGCCTGGCTGCGGGTGACTATTCCCACCCTCTTGGCTAGCTTCACATGGTTGGCCAAGTCTTCCCCCAGCAGCATGGGGATGGGATAATTGTCATAGACTGCAAAAGTCCACATTCCTGCCCAGCCCTTGTACTGGACATGCAACTGGGCTGTAGGCAAGGTTACAGACTGTGACACGAAGGGTTGAATTGTCACTGTAGCCTCCGGGTTGATGAGTTTGGGGTCCACTAGGGATTGGTGGATAGTTGACACTTGTGCCCCAGTGTCCCTCCAAGCGATAACCTCTTTCCGCCCACTCTCAAGGTTTCCCTTCGCTCCGAGGGTATGAGAGAGGCATCTGGGTCTGGGGATCTTTGGTGTGATTGGGGTGTAATGAACTGTAATCGGTTGGGGTTCTTGGGGCAGTGAGCCTTTATATGCCCCAGTTCATTACATTTAAAACATCGCCCTGCTAAGGTATCACCGGGGCGATGTTGGTTGGTGGAGACTGGTGGGGTGGGGTGAGAAGGCGTCTGGGGTTTCCCTTGGGATGTGGGTGGGGCCTTGGGTTGTCCCCGGTGGTAAGGTTTTGTTTCGGCTTGCCCCTTCTGATATTCGCTCCAACTGCTACTAGCTTTTTTCTTTTCTGTCACCTCCACCCATTTGGCTCCAATCTCCCCCGCCTCGGTTACAGTTTTGGGCTTCCCATCTAGGATGTACCTTTCTATTTCCTCAGGAACACCCTCTAAAAACTGCTCCATTTGCAATAGGAAGGGCAACTCTTCCGTAGATTTAACATTTGCTCCTGATATCCAGGCATCCCAATTTTTCCCAATGTGGTAGGCATGTCGGGTAAATGACACATCGGGTTTCCACCTTAGGGCTCTGAACCGCCGACGGGCATGCTCAGGTATTAGCCCCATTCTGATTCTGGCCTTGTTTTTAAAAAGTTCATAACTGTTCATGTGTTCCTTAGGCATTTCAGCCGCCACCTCTGCTAAGGGTCCACTGAGCTGCGGCCTCAGCTCTACCATGTACTGGGTTGGAGGGATGTTGTATCCAAGGCAGGCCCTTTCAAAATTTTCTAAGAAGGCCTCAGTATCATCGCCTGCCTTGTAGGTGGGGAATTTCCTGGGATGGGAAGTGGTACCTGGAGAGGAGTTGTTAGGATGGTCTGATGCATCCTGCCTAGTCCTTGCTGCTTCCAGTTCCATCTCTTTTTCTTTCAGCTCCATCTCTCTTTTATGGGCCTCCTGTTTGGCTTTTTCTTCTCTTTCATGGGCCTCCTGTTTGGCTTTCTCTTCTCTGTCTCTCAGCTCCATCTCTCTCTTGTGGGCCCCCTCTTTGGCTCTCTCTTCTCTGTCTCTCAGCTCTCTCTCTTTTTCTTTCAGCTCCATAGCTCTCTTGTGGGCCTCCTCTTTAGCTTTTTCTTCTTTGGTAGTCATTTTTCTGGTTTTCTTGTGCTGGGTCACACCCCTCTGCAGTTGACTGAAACTGGGATGTACTTAGCTCAGGCTCCTGCTGAGTGCTGCTGAGTTAACAGAGACTTTCTAACTAGCTACTTCCGAGGATGTAAAAAGAAAAAAAAACACAACTCAGCTTGTAAATTACCTTTACCAGTTCAAAGTTTGCTCACTGATTGAACCCTTCTCTTAACAAAGCCCCTTGTTAAAAAAAAATTAACACCTCTGCCTTCAGGCAAGGAGAGATAAGATATGCATCTACCTTCAGCTCTGCTTTCCAAGCAGCTAGAAGGAAAAAAAAAATCTCTTACTGGCTTTTGGGTTTAAAATGTATCCCACCGCTATGCCACCATGTCAAGGTTGTATCCCCACTTTGAACTTTAGGGTACAAGAGTGGGGGCCTGCATG
>NW_020713563.1:0-2742 GCF_002925995.2 Terrapene triunguis | reverse complement strand
TCAAAGTGGGTGTAAAGTGCTACCATCCTGGTTTAGATTTACTGCTTATCAGAATGTGAGTGACTACATCAGCAGCAGGCAGTGGAGAAGCTAAAGACAGAAATTACCCATTATGTCATCCATTCTATTCCACAGCTAGTGCGGGATTGATTCCCTATTGAACGCCTGCCAGTGCTTTGTCCAGGCAACTTTTAGACTTGCCACATAATAGAGTGAAGCTTGTATACTTTCTTTTGGGGGCTTATAAAGAGGCTAATAGATCTTGGTGTCAGGAAGCTTTGCTTGAAATCAGCCTAAACTTTCCCTTTCTTATTACATCCCATTACTCCCAGTTAAACCTTGTTGTATCATTATGAAGCATTCCTCTCCCTCTGTGGTGTGTACACCATTCAGATATCTGTAGCCAGTTATGTCCCCGCCCCCGCAGTCATCACTTAGCCTACTACACATAACTTAACTCTTCTAATCTTTCCTCTCAGTCAGTCTCTCCAGCCATTTGTGTTGGTCTTCTCTGAAATCTCTCCAATATGTCAACATTTTTTCATGACCAGAACTGACTGCAACACTCCCAGCTATTTTTACTGCCATGCCATACACTATGGACAATGTCTACATTGTTATGGTGATGTCCTCTTAGTGCAATCCTGGCTCTCAATCATTTTAATTGCTACTCTGGCATTTTGCAAACTCAGAGCTAACTTTCTCTCTGCTCCCAGGCTTTCCCCCCTCCTATTAAATATCTGCAATGCATTCACTCCTCTAGCTATCATTAGCTGTATTTTTCCAAGCAGGATTTCACAGTACTTGTCAAAAGTTTTCTACCTAAAATGTTACAGACTGAAATTTGGATTTTCAATTAATGACAATGTAATGACCAGTGTCACAGGAGCCAGCAAATAGAGCTGAAATGGGGGAGTCTGAGTGGTGATCTGTTGGAGCGTTCAGCCCGTTTCTGAGGAGCAGTGAGTGAGTTCTTGAGAGTGTGTTTGTTTGCTGGTTTGTTCTCGGTTCTTCAGTTGGGAAAGTCTGGTGGGGGTAGTGTGTTGTGAGAGAAGCAGTGCCTTTGACCACAGCTGTCCCTTGATTGGGGGCAGGTTTTCCTAGACAGCAAGCCTGTAAAAGCTGCCAACTGGTCAGCCAGCAGCACAGGAGCCAGAAAACAGGGGAGTTTGGGGGAGAGTGAGTGTGGTGTGTGTTTTCTCTTCCTTATTGACAGGCATGTAGGAGGGAAGGCTATGACAGCTAGCAAGGCAGTAGTGGTAGTGACCCAAGAATGGAAGAGACAATGAAGGTGACTGGATGTGGAAACTGCGGGATGTATGTTATTCTGGAGAGGGGACCCAAAAGGTGCTTTGTTTATATGAAGTGCCACCTGAGAGAGAAGGTCCAGTGTTTGGAGATGCAGCTAGAAACTATGGCTGAGTTTCGAAGGGGTTTTGAGTGGATGATGGAGGAAAGAAGAAAAAAGGCTGAAGGGAAACCTCAAGACTTGGAGATAGATGCTGGACCAGAGAACTGTGAGTGTACACTGCTAGATGAAGAAAGTGGCCAGTGGAAGCATGTGACTATGAGAACAAGACAGAGGAAAAGACTGTCTAACAAAGGAGAAATAGAGCTGAGGAACAGCTTCATTGAGTCGGAAAAAGAAGGGGAGAGGAGGCAGTAAAAGAACATTAGGAACAGTAGTGCAAAGTAACAGTCAAGTTGCTGCAATGTGCTGCATCCGCACAGGCACTGCATTCATGTGTGTGAGGCTCTAGAACGTCTGGGGCACATCCCATCATTCTTCTCACTGCCATATACTGCGCCACTCCGTGAATTCCTTCACAGCCAGTGGTGGGAGAACTGAAGGGAGTTTTGCCTCTGACTTCAATGGGAGAAGACTTGGGTCAATGCTGAGCCCTTGTGAAATCTCAGCCTTACTGTTTCTAAAGGGCTGACACTTGTTATAGTCTCATGGCCTCTGAGTCATTGCTCATACCACCGGTGCTAGTCTAATTTCTGATTTTAGTGCAGATCACACAGGAACTGAGCAGCTTTTTCAGGCATTTGCAAACCATGATGTTGTTACCAATGCTTCTCCTGCCCACCCACAGATTATTTTCTTGATAGAAAACCAGAAACATCTTTTTTTAAAAGTGTGCTCTCTAAACCAGGGTTTATAATCTCAGCCACTGAAGCACCCACATAATATGTTACATGCCGTTGCCATCACCTGTAAAACAGATCTTTGATCCCATATTTTTCTACCCTCCATTTCTGGGAAATCAGGGTCCCAAATCAGAGCCAAGAAAAAACAAATTGCTTTTCAGTTGTTGAAGTTGTCATTGCGTCAGATGTTCTATAGATATGAGTTGTGTTGATGCCGCATCTCCATACAGTGCCTTGCAGCATGAGGCCTTTATCCTTGGCTAGTACAGGCAAGGCTGTAATGCAAATAAGATTTTTAGCAACTGTTTTACCTGGGGAAGAAAATCCAGAGATTTCAGATGGATAATACAGTATATGAAAGGTTTTGACACTTGCCAGTGAGGAGTTTGCTGGAGTCAGTGGCAGTTCTCAGCAACATTTTAGATGCAGCACAAAGTCTTCTTAGCTTCACATACACACATTTAATGAGCATACTTTTGAAAGTACCCCTCTGTTCTTTATAGTGCCTACCAGCTTGTTCAGTATAGTGTGGGTGCCTTGCTACAGTCCGGCTTCTTTTTTTGGAGTCCCCTAAGTGGAGACCAACTGAGG
>NW_020713562.1:0-2732 GCF_002925995.2 Terrapene triunguis | reverse complement strand
AAAGTGCTACCATCCTGGTTTAGATTTACTGCTTGTCAGAATGTGAGTGACTACATCAGCAGCAGGCAGTGGAGAAGCTAAAGACAGAAATTACCCATTATGTCATCCATTCTATTCCACAGCTAGTGCGGGATTGATTCCCTATTGAACGCCTGCCAGTGCTTTGTCCAGGCAACTTTTAGACTTGCCACATAATAGAGTGAAGCTTGTATACTTTCTTTTGGGGGCTTATAAAGAGGCTAATAGATCTTGGTGTCAGGAAGCTTTGCTTGAAATCAGCCTAAACTTTCCCTTTCTTATTACATCCCATTACTCCCAGTTAAACCTTGTTGTATCATTATGAAACATTCCTCTCCCTCTGTGGTGTGTACACCATTCAGATATCTGTAGCCAGTTATGTCCCCGCCCCCGCAGTCATCACTTAGCCTACTACACATAACTTAACTCTTCTAATCTTTCTTCTCAGTCAGTCTCTCTAGACATTTGTGTTGGTCTTCTCTGAAATCTCTCCAATATGTCAACATTTTTTCATGACCAGAACTGACTGCAACACTCCCAGCTACTTTTACTGCCATGCCATACACTATGGACAACGTCTACACTGTTATGGTGATGTCCTCTTAGTGCAATCTTGGCTCTCAATCATTTTAATTGCTACTCTAGCATTTTGCAAACTCAGAGCTAACTTTCTCTCTGCTCCCAGGCTTTCCCCGCTCCTATTAAATATCTGCAATGCATTCACTCCTCTAGATATCATTAGCTGTATTTTTCCAAGCAGGATTTCACAGTACTTGTCAAAAGTTTTCTACCTAAAATGTTATAGACTGAAATTTGGATTTTCAATTAATGACAATGTAATGACCAGTGTCACAGGAGCCAGCAAATAGAGCTGAAATGGGGGAGTCTGAGTGGTGATCTGTTGGAGTGTTCAACCCCTGTTTCTGAGGAGCAGTGAGTGAGTTCTTGAGAGTGTGTTTGTTTGCTGGTTTGTTCTCAGTTCTTCAGTTGGGAAAGTCTGGTGGGGGTAGTGTGTTGTGAGAGAAGCAGTGCCTTTGACCACAGCTGTCCCTTGATTGAGGGCAGGTTTTCCTAGACAGCAAGCCTGTAAAAGCTGCCAACTGGTCAGCCAGCAGCATAGGAGCCAGAAAACAGGGGAGTTTGGGGGAGAGTGAGTGTGGTGTGTGTTTTCTCTTCCTTATTGACAGGCATGTAGGAGGGAAGGCTATGACAGCTAGCAAGGCAGTAGTGGTAGTGACCCAAGAATGGAAGAGACAATGAAGGTGACTGGATGTGGAAACTGCGGGATGTATGTTATTCTGGAGAGGGGACCCAAAAGGTGCTTTGTTTATATGAAGGGCCACCTGAGAGAGAAGGTCCAGTGTTTGGAGATGCAGCTAGAAACTATGGCTGAGTTTCGAAGGGGTTTTGAGTGGATGATGGAGGAAAGAAGAAAAAAGGCTGAAGGGAAACCTCAAGACTTGGAGATAGATGCTGGACCAGAGAACTGTGAGTGTCCACTGCTAGATGAAGAAAGTGGCCAGTGGAAGCATGTAACTATGAGAACAAGACAGAGGAAAAGACTGTCTAACAAAGGAGAAATAGAGCTGAGAAACAGCTTTCATTGAGTTGGAAAAAGAAGGGGAGAGAAGGCAGTAAAAGAACATTAGGAACAGTAGTGCAAAGTAACAGTCAAGTTGCTGCAATGTGCTGCATCCGCACAGGCACTGCATTCATGTGTGTGTGGCTCTAGAACTTCTGGGGCACATCCCATCATTCTTCTCACTGCAATATACTGCGCCACTCCGTGAATTCCTTCACAGCCAGTGGTGGGAGAACTGAAGGGAGTTTTGCCTGTGACTTCAATGGGAGAAGACTTGGGTCAATGCTGAGCCCTTGTGAAATCTCAGCCTTACTGTTTATAAAGGGCTGACACTTGTTATATTCTCATGGCCTCTGAGTCATTGCTCATACCACCGGTGATAGTCTAATTTCTGATTTTAGTGCAGATCACACAGGAACTGAGCAGCTTTTTCAGGCATTTGCAAACCATGATGTTGTTACCAATGCTTCTCCTGCCCACCCACAGATTATTTTCTTGATAGATAACCAGAAACATCTTTTTTTAAAAGTGTGCTCTCTAAACCAGGGTTTATAATCTCAGCCACTGAAGCACCCACATAATATGTTACATGCCGTTGCCATCACCTCTAAAACAGATCTTTGACCCCATATTTTTCTACCTTCCATTTCTGGGAAATCAGGGTCCCAAATCAGAGCCAAGAAAAAACAAATTGCTTTTCAGTTGTTGAAGTTGTCATTGCGTCAGATGTTCTATAGATATGAGTCGTGTTGATGCCGCATCTCCATACAGTGCCTTGCAGCATGAGGCCTTTATCCTTGGCTAGTACAGGCAAGGCTGTAATGCAAATAAGATTTTTAGCAACTGTTTTACCTGAGGAAGAAAATCCAGAGATTTCAGATGGATAATACACTATATGAAAGGTTTTGACACTTGCCAGTGAGGAGTTTGCTGGAGTCAGTGGCAGTTCTCAGCAACATTTTAGATGCAGCACAAAGTCTTCTTAGCTTCACATACACACATTTAATGAGCATACTTTTGAAAGTACCCCTCTGTTCTTTATAGTGCCTACCAGCTTGTTCAGTATAGTGTGGGTGCCTTGCTAAAGTCCGGCTTCTTTTTTTGGAGTCCCCTAAGTGGAGACCAACTGAGG
>NW_020713561.1:0-1211 GCF_002925995.2 Terrapene triunguis | reverse complement strand
AATCTCTGGTATTTTAATCACATCTTTTACTCAAGCTGTCTCTTAAAAACCAACGACCCTCATGTGAGTTGAGAGGAGCTATTCTAACTGCTTTTCTATTTCTATCAGGGAAAGGGAATCATCACATTCCATCTAGAGCTGGCCAGAAAACAAGGCTGCTTTTTCATGAAAAAAATTGAAGTTTTGAAATTTGTTCTAATTCCACAATGAATTGTTTGTGGGGAAATGAGAGAGAGAATAGGAGATAGCCCAATAGTTAGCACATTTACTTCAGATGTGGGATACCGAGCTCTGAGTGAGTCCTGGCGCCGTATCATGGAGAGCGGGGACTTGATTCTGGACCACTGGCTATTTTGGTTTGGGTCTCTCTCGTTTTGACCAGAAATTCCATCCTGGACCTGAAAGCTTAGTTGAAACTGATACTTTTTAATGAAAATTGTCAGTTTTAATGAAATTGGCATTTTCCAGTGCAAAAACATTTCATAGTTTCGGTCACTGTGGGAACAATGTAATCAAATAGGGTCCAATCCTGCAATGCCTTAACTCTTTTTTTCATTTAATTCTTACTTGGCCAAATCTCTCATTAATTTCACTGAGAGTTTTGCCTGGGTAAGGACTTTGGGATTTAGCTCACGTAGCATAACATTTACAGCATTCTGCATTTGTTCTGTGACACACCACGTCTTTACCACTACATCTCTGGGGCTGGGTCTTCCAGTATGAGCTAGAGACAGGCCAGTTTCACATCCACAAAGCAGGTCATGTAGCAATGTCAGGAGGGTAAGGATTGGTAGAAGAGTCACTCCTTAAAACTCTTCTTTGCCATGACGCCTACAAAGAACTTGGCAACAATTAGGGTGCTGGTGTGCTGAGAGCACTGCTGATCAGGCTGTTTCCTTGTGCTCTCCTGTCTTTCTGTGTCTATCTGATGTCTCCTGTCTTAAACTTAGATTGCTCTTTGGGGGCAGGGAACATTTTTTGTTCTGTGATTGTACAATACCTACCACTCTCAGGCGCTGCTGTAATATTAATAATAATAATAATAATCATTGATATTATTGAGCGGCAGCAGCGGAGGTGAGCTAGGGCGGCCAGGGCACATTTTTAGGGGCGGCATGGCCGGCGCCAGAATGCCACCCCTAGAAATGTGCCGCCCCAAGCACTAGCTTGTTTTGCTGGTGCCTAGAGCCGGCCCTGGTTCCATGTCTAAA
>NW_020713560.1:0-2314 GCF_002925995.2 Terrapene triunguis | reverse complement strand
AATCTCTGGTATTTTAATCACATCTTTTACTCAAGCTGTCTCTTAAAGACCAACGACCCTCATGTGAGTTGAGAGGAGCTATTCTAACTGCTTTTCTATTTCTATCAGGGAAAGGGAATCATCACATTCCAGCTACTGTGGGAATTCCATCTAGAGCTGGCCAGAAAACAAGGCTGCTTTTTCATGCAAAAATTTGAAGTTTTGAAATTTGTTCTAATTCCACAATGAATTGTTTGTGGGGAAATGAGAGAGAGAATAGGAGATAGCCCAATGGTTAGCACATTTACTTCAGATGTGGGATACCGAGCTCTGAGTGAGTCCTGGCGCCGTATCATGGAGTGCGGGGACTTGATTCTGGACCACTGGCTATTTTGGTTTGGGTCTCTCTCGTTTTGACCAGAAATTCCATCCTGGACCTGAAAGCTTAGTTGAAACTGATACTTTTTAATGAAAATTGTCAGTTTTAATGAAATTGGCATTTTCCAGTGCAAAAACATTTCATAGTTTCGGTCACCGTGGGAACAATGTAATCAAATAGGGTCCAATCCTGCAATGCCTTAACTCTTTTTTTCATTTAATTCTTACTTGGCCAAATCTCTCATTAATTTCACTGAGAGTTTTGCCTGGGTAAGGACTTTGGGATTTAGCTTACGTAGCATAACATTTACAGCATTCTGCATTTGTTCTGTGACACACCACGTCTTTGCCACTACATCTCTGGGGCTGGGTCTTCCAGTATGAGCTAGAGACAGGCCAGTTTCACATCCACAAAGCAGGTCATGTAGCAATGTCAGGAGGGTAAGGATTGGTAGAAGAGTCACTCCTTAAAACTCTTCTTTGCCATGACGCCTACAACAAACTTGGCAACAATTAGGGTGCTGGTGTGCTGAGAGCACTGCTGATCAGGCTGTTTCCTTGGGCTCTCCTGTCTTTCTGTGTCTATCTGATGTCTCCTGTCTTAAACTTAGATTGCTCTTTGGGGGCAGGGAACATTTTTTGTTCTGTGATTGTACAATACCTACCACTCTCAGGCGCTGCTGCAATATTAATAATAATAATAATCATCATTGATAAGGTAACTAAATTTTGCTGACAAAACCATGACATAGATGCTTGTTTGCAGCAACACCTTGTAAGAGCAACCTCCGCTTATGAGTAACATTTCCCCTGGGAACACTTGCCCTACCGTGAATTGTCCACTCAGTAACAGCAGCATAGCCGCCCCATAAAAGCAACATTTGTGACATCGCATCCAGGGGCAGAGATTGTGGGGCGGGGGGGGAGGGGGGCATATAGGGGCATTGTCTGCCCAAACTGCATTTTTCCACTCTCCTCCTGACCCTGGCGCTTCAGCGCAGCTCCAGGGCACACAGCCCCGTCCACCTGCCCTGCCTGACAGAGCCTGCATGAAGAGCATGTGTAGGGATGAGTTTGGGCGGATGGCCTGGAAGAGGGGGATTTTTCAGGGGTGGGGAGAAGCTGGAGTCAGGGGACCAGCAGAGGCGCAGCTGGAAAGTTTCCTCCTCCTTTCCTCAGCATGTGGCTTGCAGGTGGCAGGGGTGGATGTTTCTATTTTTCAGTGGGAAGTATCAGGAACCCCCTCCCTGCCTCTTTGCACTGAGCTGTACCCTCCATCTCGGTTGCTGGCAGCTGGGTGTGCTGTTTTGTAGTGGGGGTATGGGGGACCTCCGCCCCAGGACTCTGACCTGTCCCTTCCCCATCCCGTCTCCTCTGGCCATGATAGGAGCCACCCCCTGGACCATTGCAGACTGCGCATGGTGCCCTCCCCAGCCATCCATCCCTCACCAGGGTGGAACCTGAAGCTGCCAGCGAGAGCATCCTCAGCCTGTCCTTGGCAGCTGGGCTTGCTCAGCCGTTTTGCTGACTGTGAGCTCCCCTGCCAAACCCATTCCCCCCACCACTCCTTCCAAAGCACCCATAAACTCTTCATATGCCTTTTGTCAGACAATGTTCCCATAACAGCAACAGCCGCTTAGAAGCAACATAACAAAAAGGGCACCGATATGTTGCTACTAACAAGCGTCTACTGTACTTAGGTTGAGGATGGAAAAGGGACGTGTTCCCCCAAAGGTGGTGGTGGTCTAAGGAAACACTTCGTAGTCTGCACAGCTGAATGAATAAGGCCCCAAGCTGGGAGTTAGGTGAGGTGAGTTGTAAAATCAGGGATCCTATGTACCCACCATTGGAAAGTGGTTTGAGATCTAGGCATGAAGAGCGTTTTTGCCTTGTATTGTATTTTCACCAAGTCAAAGTGGGTGTAAAGTGCTACCATCCTGGTTTAGATTTACTGCTT
>NW_020713559.1:0-4982 GCF_002925995.2 Terrapene triunguis | reverse complement strand
GAGAGGGTGTGCTGCTGGAGGACTGAGGAGCACAAGCGTTATCAGACACCAGGAGGAAGGTCCTGTGGTGAGAATAAGGAAGGTGTTTGGAGGAGGCCATGGGGAAGTAGCCCAGGGAGTTGTAGCTGTCATGCAGCTGTTACAGGAGGCACTATAGACAGCTGCAGTCCACAGGGCCCTGGGCTGGAACCCGGAGTAGAGGGCGGGCCTGGGTTCCCCCCAAACCTCCCAATTGACCTGGACTGTGGGTTCTCCCAGAGGGGAAGGTCTCTGGGCTGTTCCCCAACCCACATGGTGAATCTCTGAGGCAAGAAAATCCGCCAATAAGCGCAGGACCCACCAAGATAGAGGAGGAACTTTGTCACACTGGTGTCAACGGTGGGATCTTGGGGTGCACAGCGCGGTGGAAGAAGGAGGGTGATTTTAAAAAAAAACAAAAAAAAAAAGAGAGGGTTTATTTTTTTTCACCACAATGGATGACGTAGTGCGGGCACTGATACAAGCTACGGCGGCCCAGCAGGAGGCTACCCGTGTGCAGGCAGCCGCCCAACAGGAGGCAGTGCGGCTGCAGCAAGAGACTAATCGCCTGCTGATGGACCAGGCTGCTCAAGACTGAGCTATGTTGCGGGAACTGGTAAACGAGGTAAAGTCCCTTACAGAGCTGAATCGCGGCCATGATGGGACGCAGATCATACAGGCCAGCCATTGGCTGCAGAAAATGACACGGGAGGATGATGTAGAGGCATATCTTCTGGCCTTTGAGAGGACAGCCCTACGGGAGGCTTGGCCTTGAGATCAGTGGTCTGGCATCCTCGCCCCATTCCTGTGTGGGGAGGCCCAGAAGGCCTATTATGATCTGTCCGAAGAGGCTGCGGCAGACTACCCCCAGCTGAAAGCAGAGATCCTGGCCAGATCTGGGGTAATGACAGCAGTGCGGGCCCAGCGGTATCACGAGTGGAGGTACCAGGAAAACAAAACCCCACGATCCCAACTGTATGAACTCATCCATCTCGCACGCAAGTGGTTGCAAACTGAGTCCCGGAGTCCGGAAGAGATGCTGGAGGTTCTAGTCATCGACCGATACATGAGGGGACTACTGCCAGACCTTCGTGCCTGGGTAAGCCAGAACGAACCCACCACCTATGACGAGGTTGTCGCCCTGGTAGAGAGGCGAAGGACAGCAAGGGAGCTGACCCGACCAGTTAAGGAAGAGGCACCCCGGGTTAAACTAGCAGCACCCAGCACTAGAGCTCGGGTGACTGGGCCACCAGGAGAGCCCAGGTGGAAAAAGAGAGGGGCTGAAGGCCCACCAGAAGCCACAAAGAGTCGGAGCACTGTGGGAGAAGAGGATCATGATGTTAGACTGCCCAAACCAAGAGACCGGGGAATGCCTAGGGCTCCATACAGATGTTATGCCTGCGGGGAGTGGGGACACATAGCTGCACGGTGTCCCAATGCTGAGGAGCCTATGCAGTGTAACCTGGGGAACTGGGCAGATCCATGCTCCCTAATGCTCCTTGTGGGGGTCTCACTAACCCCACATATGTATCCCAGACCAGTGAAACTAAATGGGGTAGGGACCACGGCACTGGTTGATTCGGGGAGTGCTATCACGCTTATCTCAGGGAAGCTCGTGAAGCGTAGTCAGCTGCTACAGGCTAAACGTACGGGGATAACGTGTCCATGATACAGTTAGTTACTACCCAACCATCCCAGTAAAAATCGAGATCCAAGGGAACACTACTGAGGTAGCAGCAGGTGTAGTCCCTAAACTCCCATACTCGGTGCTCATAGGGAGGGACTTCCCAGGGTTTGGAAACTTACTCCCAGTAGGGGGATCGGAGAAAGATGGGGACCCTAAAATTGGTGAGGCATCCACAGCAGACTGTCAACCCCCAATCTTCTCTGAAATATCCCCAGATTTGTTCTCCACTCCCAGACAGGGTAGAAAGACAAAAAGGGAAAGAAGGGCAGCTAAGGCCTTGGGAACCCGAATACTGACCCAAAGCAAGAGGGTCGCTCTTGTAGGTAGGCAGACCCGCGCAGCTGAAAAGGAGGCCACGCAGGAGGGAGAAGCACCTGAGTCTGACCCCCACCCTAACGCTTCTGAACCAGTAGAGGCAACAGAGACTGGGCCCCTAGATCTTGGGCAGATTAGCCCCAGGAGAGGAAATTTTGGACGGGACCAGGCAGAAGACCCAAGGTATGACAACATTAGGAAGGAGGTGACTGAAATAGATGGGGTCCCCGTGGAAGGGAAAACCCAGGGACCAGGACCCTACTTCATAATGAAGAAGGATCTCTTATACTGGGTTGCACCAGTACAGCGGCAGAAGGTACAGCAGATCCTAGTACCTCAAAAACACCAGAATGCTGTATTAAGTCTTGCTCATAGTCATCTTTTTGGGGAGCATTTGGGGGTAGAGAAGACCCTGGCACGAGTCCTACGACGGTTCTTCTGGCCCGGAGTACATGAAGAAGTGCGGAGGTACTGTGCCTCCTGCCCGGAGTGTCAGCTGCACAGTCCCCGTCCCCACTTGAGGGCACTTTTAGTACCCCTTCTCATCATAGAGGTCTCCTTCGAGCGAATAGCCATGGACCTAGTGGGACCCCTGGAGAAGACGGCTCGGGGCCACCAATATATACTTGTTGTTTTGGACTATGCTACTCGCTACCCAGAAGCCGTCCCCCTACGGAACACGGCCTCTAAAACTATAGCCAAAGAGCTGGTGGGGATCTTTGCCCAAATGGGGCTACAGAAGAAGATATTAACCGACCAAGGAACCCCATTTATGTCGAAGCTAATGAAGGACCTCTGTACGCTTCTCCATATACATACCCTGAGAATTTCGGTCTACCATCCGCAGACTGATGGGTTGGTAGAAAGGTTTAACCGAACCCTCAAGGCTATGATAAGGAAGGTGGTAAGTCGGGATGGGAAGGATTGGGACACCCTACTACCCTACCTTATGTTCGCTATCTGGGAGGTACCTCAGGCCTCAACTGGGTTTTCCCCCTTTGAGTTATTATATGGGCGTCACCCCCGTGGCATACTAGATATCGCCAAAGAGATCTGGGAAGAGGAACCCAATGAGGGGAGAAATATAATAGAGCATGTAATGCAGATGCGAGACCGGATAGCCCGGGTTACCCCTATTGTACGGGAACATTTGGAGAAGGCACAGGAGGCCCAGTGAACCCATTACAATCGCCAGGCAAAAGTGCGACAGTTCCAACCAGGGGATTGGGTTATGGTGTTGGTACCCACGGCAGAAAGCAAGCTTCTGGCCCAATGGCAGGGGCCCTATGAGGTGGTTGAACCCGTGGGGGAAGTAACCTACAAGGTGCGGCAGCCAGGACGCAGAAAACAAGAACAGATTTATCATGTTAACCTTCTGAAACCCTGGCATGCACAAGAGGCATGCACAACGGTCCAAAAAGACCTAACCCAGGAAAACAAGCCTTCCAAACAGGTGAGAGTGTCTCCCGATTTAACACCAGACCAGAAGAATGAGGTGTCTGAGATGATCTTCTGGAACCAAGACGTGTTCTCGACAAAACCGGGTCGAACAACCGAGACACCTCACCACATCGTCACGAACCCTGGGGCCAGAGTAACAATGAGGCCCTATCGGGTGCCAGCGGCAAAAAGGGAGGAAATAAAAGCAGAAGTAAAAAAAATGCTGGAGTTGGGGATCATCGAAGAATCCCACAGTCAGTGGTCCAGCCCAATCGTGCTGGTGCCCAAACCTGATGGCACCACAAGATTTTTGCAGCGACTTCCGGCGACTAAACGAAGTATGCCAGTTCGACGCGTACCCCATACCTCGCATAGATGAGCTAGTGGACCGTCTGGGTAATGCCCGGTACTTGACTACCCTAGACTTGACAAAGGGGTACTGGCAGATTCCCCTTGCAGAAGACACAAAGGAAAAGACTGCGTTCTCTACACCAGAGGGTCTTTTTCAATATACTGTCCTCCCTTTTGGACTACATGGGGCCCCAGCTACCTTCCAGCGCCTCATGGACAAGCTATTACGCCCGCATAACCGTTATGCTGCTGCCTACTTGGACGATGTGGTCATTCATACCCCAGACTGGGAAACCCACCTGGAGAAGGTGGAGGCAGTCCTCGATACCTTCAGGCGAGCTGGCCTTACAGCAAACCCTGCCAAGTGCACTGTAGGGTTTACAGAGGCCAAATATCTTGGCTACATTGTGGGAAAAGGTCTGGCAAAACCCCAAGTGAACAAGTTAGAGGCCATCCAAAATTGGCCCTGACCAAGTTGCAAGAAACAAGTCCGGGCATTCGTAGGTGTGGTGGGGTATTACCGACGATTTATCCCCCACTTTGCCACAAGGGCAAGCCCCCTGACAGACCTAGTGAAAGCCCGTGGACCTGATCTGGTGAGATGGTCTGATGCAGCAGAGGAAGCATTCACAGACCTACGGACTGCCCTCTGCAATAACCCCGTACTGATAGCCCCTGATTTCACCAAGGACTTTATCCTGCAGACGGATCCATCGGAAGTAGGGTTGGGGGCCGTTCTATCACAGATGGTCGGGGAGGAGGAACACCCAATTCTATACTTCAGTCGGAAACTCCTTCCAAGGGAACAGAAATATGCAGTGGTGGAGAGAGAATGCCTCGCTGTAAAATGGGCTATGGAAACATTGCGCTACTACCTGCTCGGGTGCAGATTTGTCCTCGTGACCGACCATGCCCCTCTTCAATGGATACAACAGAACAAGGAGAAGAACACAAGGGTGACCAGATGGTTCTTATCCCTCCAACCTTTCCAGTTCTGTGTGCAACACAGAGCAGGGAGCCGTCATGGCAACGCCGATGGCTTGTCACGTGTGCACTGTCTGGCGTCCCAAGCTGCCCAACCCCTTGGCGTTGAGCAGGGGGGAGGGATATGTGACAGACCTAGACCAGTGGGGTACAGGAGTCTGGTAGAGGGCAAATATACTGGTCACTG
>NW_020713558.1:0-5786 GCF_002925995.2 Terrapene triunguis | reverse complement strand
GATTTGGAGAGCCTGGATTGATGTCTGGTCCCTCTTAGTCCCAAGAGCGAACAACCACCAAAACAAAGAGCACAAACAAAAGCCTTCCTCCCCACACCAAGATTTGAAAGTATCTTGTCCCCCCATTGGTCCTCTGGGTCAGGTGCCAGCCAGGCCACCCGAGCCTCCCAACCCCCCACAGGCAAAAGGATTTTGGAGTCTCTGGCCAGGAGGGATTCCATAGCACTGTACACAGGAGGGCCGTTACCCTTCCCTCCATAGTTATGACACGCCCCCCAAATCACAGATAGTGTTGGACAGCCGGTTCCACGCTGGCTGTGATTTCTTCCTGGAGCTCTAGGAGAAAACAGAGTTAATAAGACACATGCACCTTTAGACATACTACTGATTATATAAAAACTAACAATATGTTCCACATTCCAAGAACAATTTTTTAACCAGTTGATTCTGGTAAACTTTCCCCTGAGGGTGCATCAGCCACTTTGTTAGAAGCTCCTGAAATGTGTTGTATTTCAAAATCAAAATTTTGGAGAGCTAAACTCCACCGAAAAAGTTTTTTGTTATTCCCCTTGGCAGTATGAAGCCATTGTAGCGCAGCATGGTCTGTTTGTAGTTGGAAACGCCGTCCCCAAACATATGGGCGTAGCTTTTCCAGCGCGTACACAATGGCGTAGCATTCCTTTTTGCTGATTGACCAGTGGCTTTCCCTCTCAGACAGTTTCTTGCTGAGAAACATGACAGGATGGAATTCTTGATCCGGTCCTTCCTGCATTAAAACTGCTCCCACACCCCGCTCGGACGCATCTGTGATTACTAGGAACGGTTTGTCAAAGTCTGGGGCCCTTAGCACAGGGTCAGACATGAGTGTCGCCTTAAGCTGGTTAAAGGCCTTTTGACACTCATCAGTCCACTGAACTGCATTTGGCTGTTTCTTTCTGGTTAGGTCTGTCAGTGGGACGGCGATTTGGCTGTAGTGTGGTACAAATCGCCTATAATATCCGGCCAAGCCTAAGAAGGATTGGACCTGTTTCTTTGACTTTGGAACCGGCCACTTTTGGATAGCATCCACTTTGGCCTGTAGGGGATTTATAGTTCCTTGACCCACCTGGTGCCCCAGGTAAGTCACTCTGTTTTGGCCTATTTGACACTTTTTAGCCTTAACAGTTAGTCCTGCCTGCCTGATGCGCTCGAAGACTTTTTCCAGGTGCTCCAGGTGTTCTGCCCATGACTCAGAAAAAATGGCCACATCATCGAGGTAGGCAACTGCAGATTCTCCCAGTCCCGCTAGGAGACCATCTACATGTCTTTGGAAGGTGGCGGGTGCATTTCGCAGCCCGAAAGGGAGTACATTGAATTCATACACCCCTGCCTGGGTGACGAAGGCTGACCTTTCCTTGGCGGGTTCATCTAGTGGTACTTGCCAGTACCCCTTGGTTAAGTCTAAGGTAGAGATGAATTGGGCATGTACCAATTTCTTCAATAGCTCATCTGTGCATGGCATTGGATAGTTGTCAGGACAAGTTACAGCATTTAGCTTATGGTAGTCCACGCAAAAGCGTATTTCCCCATCTGGTTTGGGAACTAGAACCACTGGAGATGCCCATGCACTGTTAGAGGGGCGGATTATACCCATCTGTAGCATGTCCTGGATCTCCCTTTTTATAGCAGTTTGGGCATGAGGTGACTCCCGGTAGGGTGGGGTTCTAATTGGGTGAGCATTACCTGTGTCAATGGAGTGGTATGCCCGTTCGGTCCGTCCTGGAGTGGCTGAGAACATTGGCGCAAAGCTAGTGCACAGCTCCTTGATCTGCTGCCGCTGCAGACGTCCAAGGGTCGCGGAGAGGTTCACCTCTTCCATGCCACCATTACTTTTTCCTTCGTAGTAGACACCTTCAGGCCACTCCGCGTCATCTGTTTCCTGGGCTGTAAACTGGGAAACCTTTAATTCTCTGGAATAAAAGGGCTTAAGAGAATTAACATGGTATACCTTAGGCTTTACGTTGGAGGTGGGGGATGCTATGAGATAGTTAACAGCTCCTAGGCGCTCCTGGACCGTGAAGGGTCCTTCCCACGACGCTTCCATTTTATGGGCCTGGAGCGCCTTTAAGACCATGACTTGGTCTCCTACTTTGAAGGACCGTTCTCGGGAATGTTTATCATACCAGGCCTTTTGCTCTTCCTGAGCATCCTTTAGGTTTTCTTTAGCAAGGGCTAAAGAGTGTCGGAGGGTGCTTTGTAGGTTGCTTACAAAGTCTAACATGTTAGTTCCTGGGGAAGGCGTAAACCCCTCCCATTGCTGCTTCACCAACTGTAATGGCTCTTTAACTTCGCGGCCATACACAAGTTCAAATGGTGAAAACCCTAAACTGAGATGTGGTACAGCCCTGTAGGCAAAAAGCAACTGCTGCAACACTAGGTCCCAATCATTGGAGCGTTCATTTACGAATTTACGTATCATGGCCCCCAAAGTTCCATTAAACCTCTCCACCAGGCCATTGGTTTGATGGTGGTAAGGGGTGGCAACCAAGTGATTCACCCCATGAACTTCCCACAGGTTTTTCATGGTCCCTGCCAGGAAATTAGTTCCCGAATCTGTAAGGATGTCTTAGGTCCAACCTACCCTGGCAAAAATGTCTGCTAATGCCTGGCACACACTTTTAGCCCTGGTGTTGCTTAAGGGTACTGCTTCCGGCAATTGGGTAGCAAAATCCATGAAAGTCAGTATGTACTGCTTTCCTCTGGGTGTCTTCTTTGGGAAAGGATCCAGAATATCCACAGCTACTCGCTGAAATGGGACCTCAATTATGGGTAGTGGCTGGAGAGGGGCTTTAACCTGGTCTTGGGGCTTTCCCACTCGTTGGCACACCTCACAAGACCGGACATAATTAGCAACGTCCTTGCCCATTCCCTCCCAGTGGAAGGACTTCCCCAACCGGTCTTTGGTTCTGTTCACCCCAGAATGGCCACTGGGATGATCATGGGATAAGCTCAAGAGCTTTACCCGATACTTAGTGGGAACTACCAACTGTCTTTGAGGATGCCAGTCTTCCTGGTGTCCACCAGAAAGAGTCTCCTTGTATAAAAGTCCTTGTTCTACAACAAACTGGGATCGGTTAGAAGAGCTGAGAGGCGGTGGGGTGCTCCGTGCCACCGCCCAAGCTTTCTGAAGGCTGTCATCTGCTTCCTGCTCGGCCTGGAACTGTTCCCTTGATGCTGGAGACATCAGTTCCTGCTTGGACTGTGGACTTGGGCTTGGTCCCTCTGGAAGTGATGCAGGTGCTGGGGCTGTTTCCATTGACTGTGAACCGCTGTCCGCTGGTGCACTATGTTGTATTTCAGGCTCTGGCTGAGCCTCTTGGGTAGGGTTATCTGCTGCTTCTGCTAGTTCAGGCTCGCTGGTGCCCTTTGGCGTTGGAGTTGTAGACGGGTTTGCAAACGCTGTACTCAGTGCTGGCAATGGTTCTGGCGCTGGTTGTGTTGCCAGTTCCGGTTCTGGGACTGGCTTTGGCTGGGTCTCTGGGATTGGATCCACTACGGCTGTTGCAGTCGTTGGCAGGGGATCCGGTTCCACCACCTTTGTCTGGGTCTCTGGTAACCGAGACGGGGCCCTGGTGGACGGCTTAGGAACAGGGATGGGGGTGAAAGCTTGCTTAGCCTGGCTGCGGGTGACTATTCCCACCCTCTTGGCTAGCTTCACATGGTTGGCCAAGTCTTCCCCCAGCAGCATGGGGATGGGATAATTGTCATAGACTGCAAAAGTCCACATTCCTGACCAGCCCTTGTACTGGACATGCAACTTGGCTGTAGGCAAGGTTACAGACTGTGACATGAAGGGTTGAATTGTCACTGGAACCTCCGGGTTGATGAGTTTGGGGTCCACTAGGGATTGGTGGATAGTCGACACTTGTGCCCCAGTGTCCCTCCAAGCGATAACCTTCTTTCTGCCCACTCTCAAGGTTTCCCTTCGCTCCGAGGGTATGAGAGAGGCATCTGGGCCTGGGGATCTTTAGTGCGATTGTGGTGTAATGAACTGTAATCAGTTGGGGTTCTTGGGGCAGTGGGCCTTTATATTTCCCAGTTCATTACATTTAAAACATCGCCCTGCTAAGGTATCACCGGGGCGATGTTGGTTGGTGGAGACTGATGTGGTGGGGTGAGAAAGCGTCTGGGGTTTCCCTTGGGAGGTAGGTGGGGCCTTGGGTTGTCCCTGGTGGTCAGGTTTTGTTTCGGCTTGCCCCTTCTGATATTCGCTCCAACTGCTACTAGTTTTTTTTCTTTTCTGCCACCTCCACCCATTTGGCTCCAATCTCCCCTGCCTCTGTTACAGTTTTGGGCTTCCCATCTAGGATGTACCTTTCTATTTCCTCAGGAACACCCTCTAAAAACTGCTCCATTTGCATTAGGAAGGGCAACTCTTCCGTAGATTTAACATTTGCTCCTGATATCCAGGCATCCCAATTTTTCCCAATGTGGTAGGCATGTCGGGTAAATGACACATCGGGTTTCCACCTTAGGGCTTTGAACCGCCGACGTGTTAGCCCCATTCTGATTCTGGCCTTGTTTTTAAAAAGTTCATAACTGTTCATGTGTTCCTTAGGCATTTCAGCCGCCACCTCTGCTAAGGGTCCACTGAGCTGCGGCCTCAGCTCTACCATGTACTGGTCTGTAGTGATGCTGTACCCAAGGCAGGCCCTTTCAAAATTTTCTAAGAAGGCCTCAGTATCATCGCCTGCCTTGTAGGTGGGGAATTTTCTGGGATGGGAAGTGGTACCTGGAGAGGGGTTGCTAGGATTGGCTGGTATATCCGGCCTAGCCCGTGCTAATTCCAGTTCATGCTTCCTCTCTTTCTCTCTCCTCCATCTCTTTTTCTTTCAGCTCCATCTCTTTTTCTTTTTGCTCCATAGCTCTCCTGTGGGCCTCCTCTTTGGCTTTCTCTTCTCTTTCTCTCTCCTCCATAGCAGCTTCTTTCTCGAGTTTTTTTAATTGGAGCAGTCTCTGATGTTTCTTTTCATTTTCTTCTGCTTCTAGTCTGGCCAGTTCTAGTTTAACTGCTTCACTGGTAGTCATTTTCCTGTTTTCTTGTGCTGGGTCACACCCCCTCTGCAGTTCACTGAAACTGGGATGCACTCAGCTCAGGCTGCTTAGGTAACAGAGACTTTCTAACTAGCTATCACCGAGAGGTAGAAAGAAAAAAAACAATTCAGCTTGTCAATTCCTTTTGCCAGCTGTTTGCTCATTAATTGAACCCTTCTCTTAACAAAGACCCTCGTTAAAAAAAACTTAACACATCTGCCTTCAGGCAAGGAGAGATCGGATATGCATCTACCTTCAGCTCTGCTTTCCAAGCAGCTAGAAAGGAGAAAAAAAAATCTTACTGGCTTTTGGTTTAAAATGATCCCACCGCTCTGCTACCATGTCAAGGCTGCTTCCCGACTCTGAACTTTAGGGTACAAATGTGGGGGCCTGCATGAAAACTTCTAAGCTTAACTACCAGCTTAGATCTGGTCCGCTGCCACCACTCCCAATGTGCTAATTCCCTTCCCTGGGTAGCCTTGAGAGACTCTTCACCAATTCCCTGGTGAATACAGATCCAACCCCCTTGGATCTAAACACAAGGAAAAATCAATCAGGTTCTTAAAAAGAAGGCTTTTAATTAAAGAAAAAGGTAAAAATCATCTGTGTAAAATCAGGATGGAAAATAACTTTACAGGGTAATCAAACTTAAAGAGCCCAGAGGACCCCCCCTCTAGCCTTAGGTTCAAAGTTACAGCAAACAGAGGTAAACA
>NW_020713557.1:0-5006 GCF_002925995.2 Terrapene triunguis | reverse complement strand
TCACCCATCTTTGAGAACATTCATATGAGTAAGAGCTAGCAGGATCAGAACCAAAATGAAGGCAATTCCTGCTTAAAATGATAGGGCAGATTGGGACGATCCAGAGACAATAAGTTGGAGGCTTACTTTGGTGTTAAAATAATAATAATATAATTAATAATTATTTATTGCCACATCTTCCCTACCGGTAACCTGGGAAAAGAAAGTATTTATAGAGATTTGAATGAGAAAAGAGTGGTGGCTTTGGTTTAGCATTGTTATTTTCTCCAGCTAAATATTCCAAAAGCAAATTTATTTACTATATTCAGAATGAAAGCACAGGTAGTTTTCGATGTAGTAAAATTGCTAGAGTTGAAAAATCCTATTGAAGTCAACGAGAGTTTCAATACAGACTACTTTTAGAACACTTGCAAATGATACTTTTGTTACCAAAAACTTTCCTGGTAGATTTTGTGAAACATTTTCCACACTGCTTTTCACCCCAGATAATCTAATCCCTGCACGACATGTCTAAATTGTGCATAATTCTCCAATGTTTAAAAGAGGAATTTCACATGACAGAAAGCAGTTTTGCCTTAAAAACTATTTAAAAAATGAGACTGATTATTAAAAGTTAGTGAAGCAAATCAAAAATGGAAGGATTTATGTCTTTTGGTGTAGGTGCTTTTCTCAGATCCTTTCAGTCCTGTTAAAGTAAGATCAAATTCTGTGCCCACTACTTTTTCAGTTGTGTGTCAGGTAAAACATAGCAGGGGGTGAAATAAATTCATCTTTTTCTCTTCAACTAAAGTAAAAGCAATTTTAGTCTTCCCATGTGGTCACTTGAGGTGCTTGTCATGTACAAGCTAATGATATCAGGCACCCTCAGGTAGTTTAAGTATTCATGAAGTAATTAAATTCTCATTAACATATAAATAAAAGAAAACTGAAAACAAGTTTAGCAGGCACCTAACATCTGTTCTAATGCTTTTAAGTATTAAAATGTGCCACATACATAAGGAAAAGTGCATTCTGTTCAGAGAAGTATTTTGCATGTATTATTTATAGAAACTGTAATTAAACTGATTTGGCATATTAAGCAAAGTTAACAGCAAAGCATTATTTAGGTAGTTTGTAGGTCTCTGGCTCCTAAATAAAGAACTAAAAATAGGGAAGGGAGAAGTAAAATTAATTTTTGTTTGTTTTGAGATTCAGATAGAATTACGAGAATAATTGAAAAAACAGTCCTTCCAGAATTAGGCAGCCAAAAAATCTGCCACTGTAGGCAGGTTTCCAACTTTTCAAGTGAAATAACTTGATTTTTGAATGATAAAATATTGATAATGCTTGGGGGGAAAAAATTCCACACTCCCTAGACATTAACTCCACCCACATTTCAAAATAGTTTTGTCACAGCCGTACAGGCTCAAATGTCCTTCTGTCCTTCTGATATTAATCTTCTCATTCCATTGTTGTCCAACCTTTAAGCTAGATAAATTCCTGTTATTACGCATTGTTCATTTGCTATAATTACTAGCCTAAATACATTTCCTTTATCAGTGATATGCACTTCGATTTTTCCCTAACATATTACTGCAGAAGTAGCCAAATAAAATTCAGTAATCTTATATTGCTGGGTTGAGATTGATAGGTTTGCAGATAGAGAAATCTTCAGAATAAGTTAAAACATTCATTTTATCAAATGGTGGCAGTAAAAGAAGAGTGTATTTATGACAGGTATCCCCTTTAAAATATAGCTTACTGATGCAATACATATAATCATTTAGATTACTTTTTTCTGAATAGCAATCTTCCTAACCTATATGAAAATCTACTATACTTGAATTACTGCCTTTTGCACCCTAAAAGGCACATTGTACTCTTGAAATGCATTTACTTCTTAATTACTCTTAATGGGAGAAGCATGTGCACTTTGAGAAGTGTGAATATTCCTTAAGGTCTAAGATTTTAATCTAATTTTAAAAGTGGTACTGCATGACCCATCCAAATTCTTTATGGTTGCTATATCTCTTCTACAACTTGGTTCATAACCAGGGAATCTTCTGCCAGCTACATGATGTGATGGGTGCATGCTGCAAAGGGTGTATTGTGAAAAGACAGTAGAGATACATGTCAGAAAGCACAAGTTATACATATCCATCTCTTTAACTTTGAAAACAATTGTAAGGCAATAGCCATGTCAATTAAAGCTACCTGTGGTCAGGTGTCATTTACAGATGTAAGCAGAGTCAGGATGAGCTCTACCCTGACGTCTGGTGGTGAATTATGGCGAGTATGGAAAAGAACTCCAGGGGCTGATCTTGTTTGCATAGGCACACCCACTCGCCTGGCATGAAACACAGCAACTGAAAGTGGTTACTTTGGCTGGTGTGGGATCCCCAGTTTCTCTATTATTGGGGCAGGAAGAATAAAGTTTTGTTACCCTGATTCTGTGAATCAAGGCCAGTGGAACTGTTGTATGACAGAAGGACTGAGTGAGTCCTTCACCATTACCTAAGTAGCACTTGCTTGACAAGGGGCATGGGTTACAAAACCCTGTGAATTGAGAGAGGATGGGGACAGGTATTTGTACCTGATGGTATGGGCCCCCTCTGAGGGTTTCAAACACCGATTGCACTGCCTCCTCTCTCCACTGTTGAATGTCAGAGCTAACTTTGATTCCCTTAGGAGTCTAGTTACAGGCTGCTGAGCTGAATTCACTTTGGGCCAATGGTGCACCAGCACTGGGGCTCCCCTACTATACTATGAGCTGAAATCACTAAGAGCTGAAATCACTAAGAGCTGATGTTGTTATTAAGAGCTGAGATCACTGAGGCTATGTTAACTAGCTGATGTTATTAAGAGCTGAGATCACTGAGTGCTGTGTTAACTAGTGGGGGAGCCTGAAGCTATATTGCTCAGCAGCTGGTGGAGCAATTTGTGGGGACGACTGGAGGAGCAGCGAGCGGTGCGGAGCCTTGCGGGGCCGGTTGGAGCGGCCCAAGGAACGGTGAGCAGAGCTGTTTGCGGGGACGGCTGGAACGGCTCACAGGTCGGTGAGCGGAGCGGAGCAGCTTGTAGAGCGGAGCAGTTTGTGGGATGGCAGGAAAGTGGACTGGCTCGTGGTAAAGGCTGCGGCGGAACCCCCACGGAGAAACAGACGGCTGGCCAGCCTCGGATCACGTAAGGTGCCCCTTAACACCCTGCGTGCGCCCCCCCTTTTACTCTGGGGCTGCACTGACCAGGGACAGAGACTTTGGGGGGTTGTTGGACTTTTGGGACTTTGGGTGGTTGCTGGACCCAAGAGACTTTGGGGGTGTTGGACTTTGGGGACTCTGGGTGATTTTTGGGTTGCTGGATTCAAGAACCAAAGGGAAAAGGACACAGCCCAATTTGCTGGGGTGGGTTTTGCTCATGGTTTGTGTTGTGAATCCTGTTTGTGGTGTTTTTCCAATTTTATGCTGATGTCGTTTACCTCATGTTATTAAACATTTTGTGCTACACTCAGACTCCGTGCTTGCGAGAGGGGAAGTATTGCCTCTTAGAGGTACCCAGGGGGGTGGTATGTAATTGTCCCAGGTCACTGGGTGGGGGCTCGAGCCGGTTTTGCATTGTGTTATTGAACGGAACCCCTAGATACAGAACCTGGCCCTTGTTGCTGCCAACTTAGATGGGCAGAAGGGTTACACACATATAGTGGTCCATTTGCCCCTTTCATCAGAGTGCAAACTCTCACCATTGCAAACAGATATTCTGTATATGCAGTGAGGGTTAGGGTTAATTATAATAAATATAATATAATATAATATAATTTAAAATGCCCCTTTGTACCACAGTAAATCTCAAAAGAAACAAGGGTGCTAACCCATAATGCAAAACATTTGCACATTCCTTTTTGTCCCTGACCTGTACTGATGGTCATGAGTAAAATAGGTTTCAAAATGACTCTTCTTATGAGACAAGATTAATCAGAATGATAACATATCTGTTCATCTAGAGCGGTGTTCAGTTAGACATAGGATGCTGGCCTGCAGATACAGGGGTCCCACTTCTGTACTCCCCTCCCAACTCTTTCATCCAGGGAGCATAAAGGGGAAATGCTTAGTAGTCAATAGTATGTTTTAGGTAATGGGGGGGGGGGGGCAAGAAGGGAGCAAGTGGCTGGTCTAACACATTATTCACAACAATTTAGGGGGAGTAGTGAGCAGAGCTAACTATGAGCTGCTGGTGTCTTCCTGCTGCCTCTTTCCATTCCCCACTTGTGAAAATGGCCTGGTTCTACTTCATTCCTCATTTCACAGACATTTTTTTTATTACTATTAAGACTACTATTTTGGCATGGAGCTCATAATGTTCACAGTAATAGTGTATTTGAATAAAGGACATGACCATTGAAGCAGTGGGTTCCTTTCCCCTCTGGGTATTGCATCCTGGTCCATGTGGTTGCAGTGCCCTTGCCCCTCTGTAGATGGAGGGGCAGACATGGCAAACCTGAGTGATGTTGTGACCCCATGCCGTAGGTCACAACACCAATTAAAATTGCCCCGTCTCCCTCTATGGAGGGGCATACGTGCCAAACCTGAGTGGTGCTGTGACCATGTGGGCCAAGTAACAGCGCTCAGAGTGGGGAGTCGGGCCCAGCCCTCCAAAACAGGGTGAGTGCAGGGTGGGCTTTCTGTCCAACCCTCCCTTCCCATGGGTTCCCACTGCACCTCTTTCTATGACAAATCCTTGTTTTCACACACTCTTGCCAAGAAATGCATTCCCACAGCATTCATTATTATAGTAATTGGGCACCCTCAAAGACAAATTTTAATGAACAGGGAAAGCGCTAGAGCTGGCAAAACTCTACACTTTCTTGTCTTCCTTCACAATCTTTCTCATTCAAAAAGAATCAAAGAGAGGCCTGAATGAACACACTCCTCTCTTCGTAAAACATTTGCATGGCACCTTGTGAAGCAAGTATCAAGGCTCAGCTTTCACCTGCTCTCCAGGGCAAGCAAGTTTAACTGTTGAAAGGCTCTTCC
>NW_020713556.1:0-1253 GCF_002925995.2 Terrapene triunguis | reverse complement strand
AATATAATATAATATAATATAATATAATATAATATAATATAATATAAAATGCCCCTTTGTACCACAGTAAATCTCAAAAGAAACAAGGGTGTTAACCCATAATGCAAAACATTTGCACATTCCTTTTTGTCCCTGACCTGTACTGATGGTCATGAGTAAAATAGGTTTCAAAATGACTCTTCTTATGGGACAAGATTAATCAGAATGATAACATATCTGTTCATCTGGAGCGGTGTTCAGTTAGACATAGGATGCTGGCCTGCAGATACAGGGGTCCCACTTCTGTACTCCCCTCCCAACTCTTTCATCCAGGGAGCATAAAGGGGAAATGCTTAGTAGTCAATAGTATGTTTTAGGTAATGGGAGGGGCAAGAAGGGAGCAAGGGGCTGGTCTAACACATTATTCACAACAATTTAGGGGGAGTAGTGAGCAGAGCTAACTATGAGCTGCTGGTGTCTTCCTGCTGCCTCTTTCCATTCCCCACTTGTGAAAATGGCCTGGTTCTACTTCATTCCTCATTTCACAGACATTTTTTTTATTACTATTAAGACTACTATTTTGGCATGGAGCTCATAATGTTCACAGTAATAGTGTATTTGAATAAAGGACATGACTATTGAAGCAGTGGGTTCCTTTCCCCTCTGGGTATTGCATCCTGGTCCATGTGGTTGCAGTGCCCTTGCCCCTCTGTAGATGGAGGGGCAGACATGGCAAACCTGAGTGATGTTGTGACCCCATGCCGTAGGTCACAACACCAATTAAAATTGCCCCGTCTCCCTCTATGGAGGGGCATACGTGCCAAACCTGAGTGGTGCTGTGACCATGTGGGCCAAGTAACAGCGCTCAGAGTGGGGAGTCGGGCCCAGCCCTCCAAAACAGGGTGAGTGCAGGGTGGGCTTTCTGTCCAACCCTCCCTTCCCATGGGTTCCCACTGCACCTCTTTCTATGACAAATCCTTGTTTTCACACACTCTTGCCAAGAAATGCATTCCCACAGCATTCATTATTATAGTAATTGGGCATCCTCAAAGACAAATTTTAATGAACAGGGAAAGCGCTAGAGCTGGCAAAACTCTACACTTTCTTGTCTTCCTTCACAATCTTTCTCATTCAAAAAGAATCAAAGAGAGGCCTGAATGAACACACTCCTCTCTTTGTAAAACATTTGCATGGCACCTTGTGAAGCAAGTATCAAGGCTCAGCTTCCACCTGCTCTCCAGGGCAAGCAAGTTTAACTGTTGAAAGGCTCTTCC
>NW_020713555.1:0-2354 GCF_002925995.2 Terrapene triunguis | reverse complement strand
TCACCCATCTTTGAGAACATTCATATGAGTAAGAGCTAGCAGGATCAAAACCAAAATGAAGGCAATTCCTGCTTAAAATGATAGGGCAGATTGGGACGATCCAGAGACAATAAGTTGGAGGCTTACTTTGGTGTTAAAATAATAATAATATAATTAATAATTATTTATTGCCACATCTTCCGTAGCGGTAACCTGGGAAAACAAAGTATTTATAGAGATTTGAATGAGAAAAGAGTGGTGGCTTTGGTTTAGCATTGTTACTTTCTCCAGCTAAATATTCCAAAAGCAAATTTATTTACTATATTCAGAATGAAAGCACAGGTAGTTTTCGATGTAGTAAAATTGCTAGAGTTGAAAAATCCTATTGAAGTCAACGAGAGTTTCAATACAGACTACTTTTAGAACACTTGCAAATGATACTTTTGTTACCAAAAACTTTCCTGGTAGATTTTGTGAAACATTTTCCACACTGCTTTTCACCCCAGATAATTTAATCCCTGCACGACATGTCTAAATTATGCATAATTCTCCAATGTTTAAAAGAGGAATTTCACATGACAGAAAGCAGTTTTGCCTTAAAAACTATTTAAAAAATGAGACTGATTATTAAAAGTTAGTGAAGCAAATCAAAAATGGAAGGATTTATGTCTTTTGGTGTAGGTGCTTTTCTCAGATCCTTTCAGTCCTGTTAAAGTAAGATCAAATTC
Organism: Terrapene triunguis; assembly: GCF_002925995.2. Taxonomy (NCBI): domain Eukaryota; kingdom Metazoa; phylum Chordata; order Testudines; family Emydidae; genus Terrapene; species Terrapene triunguis. The sequence continues at coordinate 1,647 of NW_020713555.1, read as the reverse complement.
TGTGCCCACTACTTTTTCAGTTGTGTGTCAGGTAAAACATAGCAGGGGGTGAAATAAATTCATCTTTTTGTCTTCAACTAAAGTAAAAGCAATTTTAGTCTTCCCATGTGGTCACTTGAGGTGCTTGTCATGTACAAGCTAATGATATCAGGCACCCTCAGGTAGTTTAAGTATTCATGAAGTAATTAAATTCTCATTAACATATAAATAAAAGAAAACTGAAAACAAGTTTAGCAGGCACCTAACATCTGTTCTAATGCTTTTAAGTATTAAAATGTGCCACATACATAAGGAAAAGTGCATTCTGTTCAGAGAAGTATTTTGCATGTATTATTTATAGAAACTGTAATTAAACTGATTTGGCATATTAAGCAAAGTTAACAGCAAAGCATTATTTAGGTAGTTTGTAGGTCTCTGGCTCCTAAATAAAGAACTAAAAATAGGGAAGGGAGAAGTAAAATTAATTTTTGTTTGTTTTGAGATTCAGATAGAATTACGAGAATAATTGAAAAAACAGTCCTTCCAGAATTAGGCAGCCAAAAAATCTGCCACTGTAGGCAGGTTTCCAACTTTTCAAGTGAAATAACTTGATTTTTGAATGATAAAATATTGATAATGCTTGGGGGGGAAAAATTCCACACTCCCTAGACATTAACTCCACCCACATTTCAAAATAGTTTTGTCACAGCCGTACAGGCTCAAATGTCCTTCTGTCCTTCTGATATTAATCTTCCCTTTCCATTGTTGTCCAACCTTTAAGCTAGATAAATTCCTGTTATTATGCATTGTTCATTTGCTATAATTACTAGCCTAAATACATTTCCTTTATCAGTGATATGCACTTCGATTTTTCCCTAACGTATTACTGCAGAAGTAGCCAAATAAAATTCAGTAATCTTATATTGCTGGGTTGAGATTGATAGGTTTGCAGATAGAGAAATCTTCAGAATAAGTTAAAACATTCATTTTATCAAATGGTGGCAGTAAAAGAAGAGTGTATTTATGACAGGTATCCCCTTTAAAATATAGCTTACTGATGCAATACATATAATCATTTAGATTACTTTTTTCTGAATAGCAATCTTCCTAACCTATATGAAAATCTACTATACTTGAATTACTGCCTTTTGCACCCTAAAAGGCACATTGTACTCTTGAAATGCATTTACTTCTTAATTACTCTTAATGGGAGAAGCATGTGCACTTTGAGAAGTGTGAATATTCCTTAAGGTCTAAGATTTTAATCTAATTTTAAAAGTGGTACTGCATGACCCATCCAAATTCTTTATGGTTGCTATATCTCTTCTACAACTTGGTTCATAACCAGGGAATCTTCTGCCAGCTACATGATGTGATGGGTGCATGCTGCAAAGGGTGTACTGTGAAAAGACAGTAGAGATACATGTCAGAAAGCACAAGTTATACATATCCATCTCTTTAACTTTGAAAACAATTGGAAGGCAATAGCCATGTCAATTAAAGCTACCTGTGGTCAGGTGTCATTTACACATATAGTGGTCCATTTGCCCCTTTCATCAGAGTGCAAACTCTCACCATTGCAAACAGATATTCTGTATATGCAGTGAGGGTTAGGGTTAATTATAATATAATATAATATAATATAATATAATATAATATAATATAATA
>NW_020713554.1:0-2564 GCF_002925995.2 Terrapene triunguis | reverse complement strand
GAGTGCTAAAGACAAGCACACTCCTGTGAGCTGTTTTTGGGTAAACTCGCAGCTTTGGGACAAGTAATTCAGACCCTGGGTCTGTGTTGAAGTGAACTGGAGTGTCTAATTCAGCAAGACGGGGTGCTGGAGTCCTGAGCTGGCAGGGAAAACAGAAGCAGGGGTAGTCTTGGCACATCGGGTGGCAGCTCCCAAGGGGGTTTCTGTGATCCAACCCGTCACAACGGTAATTTAGATTTATATTTGAATGCTTTAGAAAAAGTGATTGCAACTACATAAACTTCTCAGGGTAATTTTCAGATTCATGAGCTTATGCTCGGATGGCCTAGACATTTTCCAAGTGCTTTGCCAAATACGTTTCCACTGTTGCACTGAAATGTGACGCTGACACTCATCAAACTGTTTCTTTTGTACAGCTCAAACATACGTTCTCTTCATGCTTCTCATAGACTCATACATATTAGACACACATCTTTGGTTTTTAATTATAAAATTAATGTAGACAGCAACCAGAAATAAAGCTGACAAATCTAATTTCCCAAATAACTCAATATAATCTAAAGACCTCTGAGAGAGAAGAAAAAAATATTTTTCTGAGGTTTCCAGAATATTACAATAGGGAATAATCTAAAAAAAACCCCGACCATTAAGGATCATTTCCTTAGTTTTTAATTCCCTCTCTCTCACAAATCAGAACAAGCTGATGAGTTTTTGAAAATGAACTGCTTTTTTAAAGCTGTTTAGTCCCAGGTCCTAAGCTGAAATAGATGTATAAACGCTGACATTATAAATGTATTTTAGAACAAAATAATTATTTATTATATATACACATGTGTACAAGCCAAGCCCCACCCAACTCTCCACAGCTTTACATTTTTTTTTTTTAAAGAATGACCCATCTAAAAGCAGAGTGATTTTATGCTCAAGTATATACAGGAGGCTAAAGAGCAACCATGGAAGGCTGGAGAGCTTTCGGTGCAAATCCAGCTTGAGGTCCCACATAAGAGAGGCATGGCAGGGGTCTAGGAGACTATGCTGAAATGGTTTTAGTTCTTCCTAAAAGGATGCACCCAAAGATTAAAGAAGGAAAAGTGCACCTCCACCACTCAACCCTTCATTTGTAAAGTTCCACAAGGATCAATTCTCTCCCCGGTCATATTCAGCATCTACTTTCAGCCGCTAAGTGAACTGGTCAGCCAACATGGACTAAAGTACCAGCAAAATGAGGAAGATACTCTGCTCTACCTATTCTTCACCACATACACCCAAACCACAATGCCAAGATGGCCCAGTGCTTGGATGAGAACAGCTTGTGGCTGAAGAACAGCTGGCTGAACCCAAGCAAGAAAGATAATGCTGATAGGCATAGGTGAGTCTGGTGTGCAGAGTCATGTTGGAAAACTGCAAAGCTGGCATATGTGGAGCTCTGTGTACTACATAAATTAGTGGTGCGCTTCGTGTCCCTTGAGGTTGGGATGCTAGGTAGGGTTTCCCATTCCCACAAGTTGCTCTTCATCGTCCACGTGGAGGATGAGCTGTGACGTTGTGCAGTCTATATGGTTTTATAAAAACTTGATAATAAGTCAATATAATGTAACTGGGATAGTTTTAGAGAAAATATGGTAATAAGTGAATGTAACGTAACTGGGATATGCTTCATGAAAAAGGTCTCTTGTAAGGTATCATTACAAAGCTTATAATCTACTGAGTATGATCATCCGATCTGTATAAATGTACCACTCTTGTATCTAAAACTAGAAATATAAAATGTAACTCTGAGGGCCTATTGTAATTATGTAAAGTGTGGGCCATTAATGATGGTTTGGAATCTTGATGACTCCCATTAACAAGGACCATTGTCTGCAGATGACTGTGTTTACCTGTGAGTCTTCCTGTATATGTGTGTGCTGGCAAGTGAGTAATGAAGTCTTGCAGTGACATGTGATCATGTCACCTGAACTGGAATCCATCTTTAACCTGGTGCTTTTCCAGTGAGGGGGGGGTGGAAACCCAGAGGGACAAAGGATTCCCGCCTTATGCAAAAGATATGTAAAGGGGTGGAAGAGAACAGAGAAGGGAGAGGAGCCATCATGGAGAAGCCCCTAGATAACACCTAAGCTGGAACAAAAGCTGTACCAGGGGAAAGAATTGTGCCCAGGCCTGGAAGGTGTCCAGTCTGAGAAAAACTTACTGAAACATCTCTGAGGGTGAGATTATCTGTATTTAGTTTGATTAGGCATAGATTTGAGCATTTTATTTTATTTTGCTTGTGACTTACTTTGTTCTGTCTGTTACTACTTTGAACCACTTAAATCCTACTGTCTGTATTTAATAAAATCACTTTTTATTTAGGAATTTACTCAGAGTATGTATTAATACCTGGGGGAGCAAACAACTGTGCATATCTCTCTATCTGTGTTATAGAGGGCGAACAATTTATGAGTTTGCCCTGCATAAGCTTCATGCAGGGTAAAACGGATTTATCTGGGTTTAGACCCCATTGGGAGTTGGGCATCTGAGTGCTAAAGACAAGCACACTCCTGTGAGCTGTTTTTGGGTAAACT
>NW_020713553.1:0-1498 GCF_002925995.2 Terrapene triunguis | reverse complement strand
AAGATAGTATTCCCCATCTCGGCCAAAACAAGGAATGAAAAACTCTGAAATGTTCATGTGCAAGCTGTCATCTGCCAACTTAAGTTCTGGTGTAAATTGTGTAAAGACTTGATCTTGTCTAACGCATAAAGAACACCCTCAAGCTGACAGTTTGCCTCTACACCCTGACTGACCATCTTGTTGTGCTTTGGTATTTTAATGTAATGCTAATATGCTTTTTAAACACCTCCCAATGACTAATGGAAGCGGAAAACAGAGTATACAACCTTTGAACAATTCCAAACAACAGAACATTTTGTGCAACAACCAGCAGCTTCTCCAAGAAGATTCAGTAAGTGGGCAGCACATGGGATGAAAGACCATGTAGTCGCGTGGTGATCGTCCCTTCCCCTCTGGGTCAGAGAGTGGCCACACCGCTTCACCACGCCGTTGGGATCTCTGCCTAATATTAGGGGAATTAGCAAGTTAGGCGTTAGTGTCCCAACCAGCCTAACGGGGCCAACCCCCCGGATAGGCAGTCAGTTTCGGCCCTTAGGCAGAAACAGGTTCTCCCAGGAGTCTGGCAAACACTGTAGGCTATGGCCTGGCGTCCCTTTGGCAGGAACCAGAGCAAACCCAGCAATCACTTAGCTCTGGGCCCTTGATGTAGGGACCGAGCACACCCAGTGGTCAATTAGCTCTGGGCTCTAGTTTAGGAGACAGAGCAAACCCAGTAGGCAGGTGTCCTGGCTCCAGCAGGTGACCGACAACACAGGCCTCTGGACCTGGTGAGGGGAGGCTGCCACCCAGCGGTGGGGTGGCAGGTGAGGTCCAGGCCCACCCTACTCCACCAGACCCCGACCGGAGTGGTCTGCCACTGGGTCAGCGGCGATCCCAGCCGCAACAAACCAACATGCCTGAGGCAGAGCTGAGGTCAGCTGTCTCTGCGCCTCTTCCTCCCCTCCCCTCGAGGTGTACCTGGATCAGCGGGGCGTCCTCCATCTCTTCTGGGTAGGTGGCCAGCGGCAGTTCCAGCAGGTCTGCGGTGGATGCAAGTTCCCCGACAAGCAGGGTGCTGTTGGGCTCGGCAGCAGAGTCAGCGGTCAAGAGCAAGCGGGATCCGTCTGCCTCTCTCCGTGTCTCTGCACCAACTGAGCTGAAGGCCCCGCCCTTTATACTTCCTGTTACCCACTTCCAGTGGGAGGGGCGAATCTGGCCTGGCTCCGCCCACTTGGGCACAGAGGGTGGTTCCTCCCCCTGTGGCTCGGAGGGAGGCCACACTGTCATGGGTGCCAGGTTTGTATAATCTTTGGTGGTGCCCAGAATGGGTCCAAGCAGAGCCATCCCGTCCATAGGACGGACGGGGGTAACCACCCTGGCCCCCGCGCTTTGGGGAGCCCCGCACTGTGGGGATGTAAAGTTCCGTGAGAGGGTAAGGGTCACGATGGGACACTTGCCTGGCAATAAATCATGGCCTTATGTAAGGCCCCCTGGTGGTTATATAAGATGAGGCCTTATG
>NW_020713552.1:0-1925 GCF_002925995.2 Terrapene triunguis | reverse complement strand
AAGATAGTATTCCCCATCTCGGCCAAAACAAGGAATGAAAAACTCTGCAATGTTCATGTGCAAGCTGTCATCTGCCAACTTAAGTTCTGGTGTAAATTGTGTAAAGACTTGATCTTGTCTAACGCATAAAGAACACCCTCAAGCTGACAGTTTGCCTCTACACCCTGATTGACCATCTTGTGCTTTGGTATTTTAATGTAATGCTAATATGCTTTTTAAACACCTCCCAATGACTAATGGAAGCGGAAAACAGAGTATACAACCTGTGAACAATTCCAAACAACAGAACATTTTGTGCAACAACCAGCAGCTTCTCCAAGAAGATTCAGTAAGTGGGCAGCACATGGGATGAAAGACCGTGTAGTCGCGCGGTGATCGTCCCTTCCCCCTGGGTCAGAGAGTGGCCACACCGCTTCACCACGCCGTTGCGATCTCTGCCTAATATTAGGGGAATTAGCAAGTTAGGCGTTAGTGTCCCAACCAGCCTAACGGGGCCAACCCCCCGGATAGGCAGTCAGTTTCGGCCCTTAGGCAGAAACAGGTTCTCCCAGGAGTCTGGCAAACACCGTAGGCTATGGCCTGGCGTCCCTTCGGCAGAAACCAGAGCAAACCCAGCAATCACTTAGCTCTGGGCCCTTGATGTAGGGACCGAGCACACCCAGTGGTCAATTAGCTCTGGGCTCTAGTTTAGGAGACAGAGCAAACCCAGTAGGCAGGTGTCCTGGCTCCAGCAGGTGACCGACAACACAGGCCTCTGGACCTGGTGAGGGGAGGCTGCCACCCAGCATTGGGGTAGCAGGTGAGGTCCAGGCCCACCCTACTCCACCAGACCCCGACCGCAGTGGTCTGCCACTGGGTCAGCGGGGATCCCAGCTGCAACAAACCAACATGCCTGAGGCAGAGCTGAGGTCAGCCGTCTCTGCGCCTCTTCCTCCCCTCCCCTCGAGGTGTACCTGGATCAGCGGGGCGTCCTCCATCTCTTCTGGGTAGGTGGCCAGCGGCAGTTCCAGCAGGTCTGCGGTGGATGCAAGTTCCCCGACAAGCAGGGTGCTGTTGGGCTCGGCAGCAGAGTCAGCGGTCAAGAGCAAGCGGGATCCATCTGCCTCTCTCCGTGTCTCTGCACCAACTGAGCTGAAGGCCCCGCCCTTTATACTTCCTGTTACCCACTTCCGGTGGGAGGGGCGAATCTGGCCTGGCTCCGCCCACTTGGGCACAGAGGGTGGTTCCTCCCCCTGTGGCTCGGAGGGAGGCCACACTGTCATGGGTGCCAGCTTTGTATAATCTTTGGTGGTGCCCAGAATGGGTCCAAGCAGAGCCATCCCGTCCATAGGATGGACGGGGGTAACCACCCTGGCCCCCGCGCTTTGGGGAACCCCGCACTTCAGGGGGACGCTGGGTCCAGGGCGGCCTGGGAGGTTAGCAGGGGGCCTGGCGTTGGCAGCAGCGAGCAACCCAGCCCCATCCCGCCCCTGCTCCGCCCCCTCCCTGCCCCCATTCCACCCCTTCCCCCAAATCCCCGCCCTGCCTCTTTCTGGCTTCTGTCCCCTCCCCCGAGCGGCGCCATGAGCCGGCGGGGCAGGACGGAGTGGGGTGGGCTGGAGCTAGGTTGCTCACTGCTGTCGGCGCCAGGCCCCCCACTACCTCCCCAGGTTACCCTGGACTCCGCGTCCCCCTGAAGTGCGGGACCCCCCAAACCTTGGTAAACCCAAACATTGGTGGAGCCGAGCCCACGTTCCTAAATATTGGTGGAGCACGGGCATCACGGGCCCATATAACTCGCCGCCTATGCACGCTGCCTCACTACAGACAGGTACTGATTTCCATGCAGAATTTGATTTTGAACATCTGTCTATGCTGCATCCATGTTAGCTCCGTTGCCATAGCTTTGTCCCCTGCAATCAGCCATAAATAAACTTTTTCAGGTC
>NW_020713551.1:0-4301 GCF_002925995.2 Terrapene triunguis | reverse complement strand
GGTCCAGCAGTGGGGGTGGCAGAGCCCAGAGAAGAGTCTCTGTGTTATGTCAAGGGGTAAATAACACTTCACTTCATTCGTGATGTATAGCCCTCTATCATAGCCTCCCCCCCCTTAGTCGGCTCTCTTCCAACCTGAACACTCCCAGATTTAATCTCTCCTTGTATAGAAGCTGTTCCAGCCCCGTGATGGTTTTTGTTGCCCTTCTCTGCACCTTTTCCAATGCTAACACGTCTTTCTGAGTTGGGGCGACCAGCCCTGCCGACAGTGTTCAGGTGGGGGGGGTGGGGGTGTACCAGGATTTACATAGTGCCATTATGGTATTTACTGTCTATCCCCTTCCCTAGCAGGGCCTAACACCGTGCTCTCTGCTTAGCCGGCCGCTGCACACTGAGCACGTTACAGAGAACCAGGCACGATGAAGCAGCTGGTGCTGAGCGAGGGGCCGGGCCCTGAACTGGCCAGTCCTGGGGTCACTCGCTCAGGCTCAGACTCACCTGCACTTCAGTGACCCCAGCGGCCAGGTGAGCTGCGGCGAACACAAACATGCCCAGTAGGTGGCAGCGTCGCTCGAACAATGAGCTGCTGTCATTGCAGAACAGGTGCCACTGGGATGTGGGAAGGGCGGGGGCAGGAGGGGAGGAGCTCACCAGATACCCCCCCACACACAAACTTTACCACTTTACAGGGTTACACTGTTGGGGGGGGGGAACAAGGCCAAGGCGGGGGATGTAGAGGGCATGGGGCAGATAGACATGGCCAGGGTGGGGGTGCAGAGGGCAGGGGGCAGATAGACATGGCCAGGGTGGGGGTGCAGAGGGCACGGGGCAGATAGACATGGCCAGGGAGGAGGTGTAGAGGACACGGGGTGGATAAACATAGGCAGGGTGGGGGGTGTAGAGGGCACGAGGCAGATAGACATGGCCAGGGTGGGGGGCGTGTAGCGGGCATGGGGCAGATAGACACGACCAGGGTGGGGATGTAGAGGGCATGGGGCAGACAGACATGGCCAGGGCGGGGGGTGCAGAGGGCAGGGGAGAGATAGGGAGAGGCACCAGCCTCGGCCCTCCCCTTGCACCGTGTGTCCATCCCCCGCCCGTCTGACCCCCCTCGCCCCTTTGTCAGGAATGAGGCAGTGAGAAGGGGGGCTGGTTACAAAGGAGCTCACCCCCTCCTGCTGCATCCTGGGGAACTGCTGCCCCATTGGAGAGGTCTGGTCCTTCCCCCCCGCCCCCCCGCCAGCATATCTCAATCACCCACTGCAGGGGAACGGATCATTTTCACCCCACGGCTGGGGACCTGGACGTCCGTAATTGCTCCAACCCAGCCAGGTGCTCAGTGATCTGGGCAGGTTCCTCGGGGCCTTGTGGCTCAGGGGCAAGGGCAGCACCGAAAGGAAGTTGCTTTTCCCCGATCCGCCGGCCACACCCTTGGCTTGTGCCCAGGCTCAGCACCCCGGTGCCTGCTGGCGGCTCCTGAGGGGCAGTGCTCACGTTCAGGCGCGTCCTTGGGTCATCTGAATCTGCATCATCTCTTCCCTTGTTTGCTTTTACTACTGCGCCCTCCTGCCAGCCCAGTCAGCTGGCGTGAGAGTTTCCTTTTTCTCCGGGGCTTTGGGCAGTTTGCTGTGTAAGTTCTGCACCTGTTAGACTATCTGTGTTTGCAGACCAAGGACATGGGAGGCTTCCAGTGCTGCTATTTCAAGCGCCAGGGGCAGCTCCAGGCACCAGTGCACCAAGCGCGTGCCTGGGGTGGCAAGCCGCAGCGGGCGGCTTGCCGGTTGCTGTGAGGGCGGCAGTCAGGGAGCCTTCGGCGGCGTGCCTGTGGGAGGTCCACCGGTCCCGCAGCTTCGGCGGCAATTCGGCGGCGGGTACGCCAAAGCCGCGGGACCATCGGACCTCCCACAGGCACGCCGTCAAATCCGCGTTACCAGCCAGACCTCCCGCAGGCGCGCCACCGAAAGCCGCCTGACTGCCGTGCTTGGGGCGGCAAAATACATAGAGCCGCCCCTTTCAAGCGCACTGGGTGTCATCTGCAGCAGGGGCTCATTCTGCACCCGCCTAGGAAACGAGATTTCAGTGTGAACCCTGGGCACTCGCTAACCTTGTATGTCAGGGGGTCGCGCTGTGCTCAACGTCTGCCTTTGTACATCTAGCGTGAGACCCAGGCAGACCCTGCTTCTGCCTCGTCTCCGTCAGAGCTCTGGCCGCCCGAGGTGCAGGCGGGCCTGGATTTTGCATCTCTTTGCTGTTGGTGCAGGGGTGACATGCTTCCGGCACTGCTGTGTTTCTCGCGTGAGCCGCTCTTGCCCCGTGGGCTCAGCATGGTGTGGTAGTGGCCTCCACATTTTTTGCAGACACGTGGTCTCTGCTCTCCCCCTCCCCCGTATCCCATTTTCATGCTGGGGCATCAGCACTGATTACCCTGGCAGCAGTTCTGTTGCCCTGGGTTGCCATGTCCCTTTGGGAAGCGCTGGCCCTGCAAATCTCTGCTGGTTGTTGGTCTCAGCTCAGCCCACCTGGTAGCTGTTCAAACCCAGCTGCCCTGGCGTCATTCCACAGCGTAGCACTTGCTGGGCTCCCCCGGCCCCGCATGTCTTTGCCCAGAGCCGCTCCTGTCTCCGGAACAGGCCCAGCCTTGCCCTGCTCCTGCTGGACTCTCCCCACATTGTGAGTGCAGCACTCGGCCCCAGCCCACCCCAGTCCAGCACAGAGACCTCGTACCACAGCGCTGGGCTCGTCAGGCGCCTGCTGGGGGGCCTGGCCAGACCCCGTGCTCCTGGGGTGTCCCTGGGCCTGTCCCCTCCTGATTCCCGTAGCTGATTCCCAGGTCACCTCGCCTCTTGGCTCCCACGCCCAGTGCAGCCAGGTGGGCGCCGTGGAGTGGCAGTGGGACATGGGCGGGCAGGATGCGCCTGCCACACTCCCAGCTCCGGCGGCTGGCCCCAGGCCTAGGGCGCCTGTATGGAGACAGCCCCCTCCCCCATCATCTCCCCCAGCCCCGCCCTGGCATGGCGTCAGCAGCCCTGGTCTGCTCATGACATGCCTGGGTGAAGCCGCTTTTTCCTTTTTCCTTGTTTCTGTTGGGCAATTCCTGTCCTTGCTCCCTCCCTGTTAGCAAACATGAGCTCTATGTCGCCGACTCCCCTGCTGACACCCGGGGGGCTGGGAGTCTGTGTGGCCGTGGCTGGCGCCGTGGCCTGGCAGGGGCGCTGGGCAGAGGACCATGTTCCCCAGTTCCTGGTGCTGCAGACCGGGCCCCCGTCCCCCCTGCCCAGGCGCTGGGAACTCCGGCGACACACAAGGTCCAGCCCCCCATGGACTCAGTGCCGGAGGGGCAGGGAATCGGGGGCTCAGCACCGAACTCTCTGCTGCCGCTGGGCTCCCCTTCCCCAGGGCGCCCTCGGCGTGGGCCTGGGTCACTGAGTCAGCTGCCAGGGGCATGAGGGCAGCTCATGGGCAGAAGTAGGGAGCGGGCAGAGGCCCTAGTGCCAGCAGAGGGAGAGACACGGTCACTCCAGCCCCAGAACCATGGCAGGTGGGAGCCCGAGGGGCGGGGGGGAGGGGGGGCTCGTGCCCAGCATAGCGAGGGCTGCTGGCAGCCGGCAGGGTGGGCTCCCACCACCATGGCCTGGGCATGCCCTGGGGATTACACCGTGTGCGTTCCACAGGGGTGAATCTGGGGCAGGTGAGGGGAGCCCAGGGCCAGACAATAGCTGGCGCCTGGAATGATTAACCCCACGCCGGGCGTGAGCTGGGGAAGGGACCAGGCGGCCGGCTGAGCAGCACCAAGGCCCCCAAGGCATCTGGGTGGCTGAGCCAAGGGGCTGCAGGGGCCCCCCCCTCCCCCCCCCCCCCCCCATCTCTAGCCCTGATTCCGCTCTGGCCCGGCTCTGGAGCTGTGGTGCAAGGCTGAGCCCAGGTGGGACGGGGGAATCAGACCCCCCCATTCCTCCAGCCTTGGGCTTCTGCCCCATTCTCCACCCAGTGGGGCCTCTCCCCAGCCCCAGTTCGGGGCCTCCCCTGGCCCTCGCCAAGCCCCTGTGCTGGGGACAATCCAGGGGTTTGTTCTGACCTTTCCACGCCCATCTCCAATCTAGGGAGGGCGGGTGAGGCAGGGCTGGGGGTGAGGATTTTGGGGGCAGGGTGCCAGGGCTGGGGGGTGCCCTGGGGGGGGGGCAGGGCCCTAGGACCAGCACAGACCTGGGCGACACCGAGCGAGCTCCTGGGAGTGTCCCCAGCCCGCTGAGTGAGGCCCCACCTGCTCACAGGTGCTGCTATAAAGCTCCAGCCGCAGAGCCG
>NW_020713550.1:0-1640 GCF_002925995.2 Terrapene triunguis | reverse complement strand
GCTCCTGGGCATGTCCCATGTCACGGATCCCCAGGCCCAGAGCTCTTGCTCCGCTCTGGGACAGTCCCTGGGAGGAGCCGGTCAGTGTGTCAGCCCCTCGGCTTCACCACCTCCTGGGACTCTCCTCAGCGCCTTCAGCACCCCTGGGTCACGCCGTGAGCTCCCTGCACCGAGTTCCCCTGAGCTGGACCCCAGAGGGAGACTTGCGCCCCCAAAGGCAGCACAGCACCCCGACTCTGCAGCGACTCTCAGCCAGCGGGGTAACGGCAGGAGGGTTATCAGGTGTCTGGTCACAGCACAGAACGGCCTTAGTTACCACAGAGACCAGAAAGTTACAGCAAAGTCCAGCTCGGTCAGCCCAGAGCCCAGAGCCCTCTGACCCCTCTGCAGTCTGAGTCGAGAAGCTTCCCCTGGGCAGCCCTCACTTACCAACCCCACCTGGCCCCTCCCCAGTCCTTTGTCCCCCAGCCGGTCACACCCAGCTGGCCCCTAAGGAGGCGGGACAGCCAGGGGCCTTTGTTGCTAGGTGCCAAGTGCCCAGGCAATTGGAGTGGCCATTGTGGTCTGGGACTCTCCCTGGGCCCCCAGGCAGCTCTGCGTGGGTCAGGCCTTGTAGGACTCATGAATGAAATTGTTTTTAGTTATCCTGTACCGTTGTAACTTCTGTTCACCATTTCATAACACCTGCCATTTTGCCTACATTGTAACTTCTGTGCCATATTGTAATTCAAACCCCATTTTAAAACGCTTACTCCATTTTGTAAGGGCTTGCTGCAACCTTCATTGTTGCAAACCCTGCTGTAATTGTATTAGTCTAGTTGAGATGTGTGAATGAGGGATGCATGGGTGATAGAATCAACCTCCAGCACCAGCCCGTCCTGATGAGATAAAGTTCAAATACCAAGGGCTGAAGAACTAGACAACAGCCCTAACTCAAGCAAGAAGCATCCACCCTAAAAAGAAAGAAACAACAGAAGGAAGATCAAAGCCAGGTCCCAGGCTGACAGTCACGCCTGCAATTGACGGGTGATCAAGCACCAAACCCAGAGGCGGCGTGACACAGGGAGACCTAGGAACTTTGAATCCAAACTAAACTCCTATAAAAAAGGAAGGGTGAGAGGAGAGACTTTGGGTAACGTTCTGCTATCAACATCAAGGAGCATCGGTGCGCGCCCGACAGAGACCCGGCTCCTCCTCGTGCTCAGCTTTCCTGGCCAGTTAGCTGTCACGAGCTACGATCCCAAGCTGCGAACTCAAACTACAATCAGGACTGGTAACTATCCAGCAGCTGCAGAACATTTTGGTGTGTGTGTGTGTGTAAGTGTATGTGTAAGCATTGAGGTATTTGCTAATAGTTACAGATTAATAATAAATGTGGCATCTTTGCCTTGACCCCTAAAACGATCCTGTATAAGTTTGTGGAACAACAGCCTGTGTCTCTGGGTCGCTGCAAAGAGCAAACAACCCTTTCCCCCACCTAGTTACCCACACACCACATAGGGGAAACTGAGGCACAGACAATAGTCATTTGAAATATTATGAAAAATTCCCATTACGTCACAGCCCAGCCCGCTGGGTGCGGCCTCCCTCCCTCCCCACCTGCTCACAGGTGCTGCTATAAAGCTCCAGCCGCAGAGCCG
>NW_020713549.1:0-2309 GCF_002925995.2 Terrapene triunguis | reverse complement strand
CCCAGGTGTCCTGGCTCCCAGTCCCCCTTCCCCCCTCCTCTAACCACTAGACTCCACTGCCATCCCAGAGCCGGGGAGAGAACCCAGGAGTCCTGGCTCCCAGGCCCCCACCCCTCAATAGCAGCATAGGGTAGAGCGACACAAAATATATCTCGTTATCTCATTTGTCTGAGGTAGGGGCCAGCCCCCCCGGTGTCCATCAGCCGTCGCTCCATGGAGTCCCTGGGGATAGCCCCCAGCAGCGGCAATGGGACCAGCCCCCCAGCTGCTGGGAAGGGGTTTGCAGTGGAGTCGGGGGGCTATGCACATTCACACCGGCTGCTCCCCGCTGTGTGGTACCACAGCAGCCTCTGTCCCCACTGCCCCCGGGATCTGCCCGCCCAGGGACACCGCCTCCCGCCGGGGAGATATGGATTAGTAATTAATGGCTCCCACCCAGCCGAGCCCCAGTTCCGCGTCCTGGAACACCCGGGGGAAACTGAGTCACAGAGCTGGGGGAGGAACTCAGCTGAAATTTACAGACAGCGAGTCCTGACTCCCAGCCCCCCTGCTCTATCCACTAGACCCCATTCCCCCCCCCCCCCCAGAGCCGGGGAGAGAACCCAGGAGTCCTGGCTCCCAGCACCCCCTGCTCTAACCACTAGATCTCATTCCCCTTCCAGATCCAGGGAAAGAACCCAGGAGTCCTGGCTCCCAGCACCTTCCCCCAACTTAACAAGTTGGGGGGCTCTGCGTGAGAGTACTCCGACAAAGGGGGTGCTGTGGGGAGTCCAGGGGGCGGCACTCCCACGCTGCCCAGGCCAATCATCACCCTTTGGAAGGGTGGCGAGTCCTTCCGCCACATGCCAGCTTGTTATGGCCGAGCCATTCCTGGGGGCTCCCTCCCGCCCCCCGTCTTGATGCACCGTCCATCGGGGCTGCTTTGGTATCGTACAAAAATAATCCTCTGGCTCAATCCATTTGCCGACCCCTGCGGCTCGGGGGGTGGGGGGGAGGAATCATGGTCTCTTGGGGGGTGGAGGTGACCCCCACATAACCTCTCCCCCCTGTAGTGTGCACCTAAATGCCTCTCCTGGGCTGAGCGTCAGGTGTCCGTCATCCTGCCCCAGGAGAGGGAACAGGGTCTGAAGTGGAGCAGGGTGGGGGACAGATGTGGGGCGGGAGATCCAGAGGGGAGCAGCAGCAGAATCTTTGGAGGGGGTGGAAAAGGGGGACATGCTTCCCCCCCAAAGACCTCTCAAGTGAGGGAGACTTGGGGCAGGAGCCAAGGTAGGAGGGGCACACAGATGTGGGGGGCAAGGACAGATGGAGGGGGCAGGGGAGACCAGGAGGGGCTCACAGCCCAGGAGAGACCCCCCACCCCACCCCGCTAGCAGGCCTCACTCGACCAGCACTGACTTGGGTGGGTAGCCCGGCTCGCTGGGTTCCTTGCCGAGGGGCGGCGGGGCGGTGGGCTCCTGGCGGGGGCCCAGGGGCGGCCCGGCCTTGGGCAGACTGTACATGTAGACGGCCCCGATGACCAGCCCGGCCCCCAGGGCGAAGGGCGGGTGCAGGCGGAAGCCGAAGAGGTACATGGAGGCCACGGTGGAGGCCACGATGGAGAGCGAGGTGGCGAAGCCCTTGAGGATGTTGTCCGCGTACTTCACCACCACGGCCACCAGGAGGCCGCCGAAGGCCTGGTTGAGGACCACGCCCCACACCAGCGGGCTGTAGGCGTGGAAGAAGCCCTGGGCGGCCACGGCCGCCCCCTCGGCCCACCACATTCCCAGCAACCCCAGCAGGGTCCCGAAGATGCCCAGCTGCACGTTACGGAGCCAGACGGAGGCCGAGCTGCCCTTCAAGATCTTCTCAAAGTAGACGCCGGCGAAGCCCGAGGAGAGGCAGGAGACCACCACGGCGACCAGGCCGACCGCGTAGCTCTGGGGGGCCGAGCCCAGGGAGCTCCGCCCGCCCGCCTGGCCCTGCTCCACCTGGACGATGGCCACGCCGGCAAACAGCAGCAGCAGCGACAGCCACTGCCGGCGCGACAGGCTCTTGCGGAGCATCAGGACGGAGAAGACGGCCGTGGTCAGGATCTTCAGCTGGTAGGTGACCTGTGGGGCGGCGGGCAGGCAGGTCAGAACCGCGGGGGGCCAGGCTGCCATCCCCTCCTGCCTGCCTGCCAACCCGCAGATCCTCCCTCCCCCAGCCCCACATGGGACCCCCCACCCCAGTATCCCCGGGAATACCGACGGGCCCATCAAGTCCGGCGTCAGGGCTGGAGTCCCACCTGGAAGGTGGCTGCCGGCAGGTTGGAGATGGCGACGTAC
>NW_020713548.1:0-2307 GCF_002925995.2 Terrapene triunguis | reverse complement strand
CCCAGGTGTCCTGGCTCCCAGTCCCCCTTCCCCCCTCCTCTAACCACTAGACTCCACTGCCATCCCAGAGCCGGGGAGAGAACCCAGGAGTCCTGGCTCCCAGGCCCCCACCCCTCAATAGCAGCATAGGGTAGAGCGACAAAATATATCTTGTCATCTCATTTGTCTGAGGTAGGGGCCAGCCCCCCCGGTGTCCATCAGCCATCGCTCCATGGAGTCCCTGGGGATAGCCCCCAGCAGCGGCAATGGGACCAGCCCCCCAGCTGCTGGGAAGGGGTTTGCAGTGGAGTCGGGGGGCGATGCACATTCACACCGGCTGCTCCCCGCTGTGTGGTACCACAGCAGCCTCTGTCCCCACTGCCCCCGGGATCTGCCCGCCCAGGGACACCGCCTCCCGCCGGGGAGATATGGATTAGTAATTAATGGCTCCCACCCAGCCGAGCCCCAGTTCCGCGTCCTGGAACACCCGGGGGAAACTGAGTCACAGAGCTGGGGGAGGAACTCAGCTGAAATTTACAGACAGCGAGTCCTGACTCCCAGCCCCCCTGCTCTATCCACTAGACCCCATTCCCCCCCCCCCCCCAGAGCCGGGGAGAGAACCCAGGAGTCCTGGCTCCCAGCACCCCCTGCTCTAACCACTAGATCTCATTCCCCTTCCAGATCCAGGGAAAGAACCCAGGAGTCCTGGCTCCCAGCACCTTCCCCCAACTTAACAAGTTGGGGGGCTGTGCGTGACAGTACTCCGACAAAGGGGGTGCTGTGGGGAGTCCAGGGGGCGGCACTCCCACGCTGCCCGGGCCAATCATCACCCTTTGGAAGGGTGGCGAGTCCTTCCGCCACATGCCAGCTTGTTATGGCCAAGCCATTCCTGGGGGCTCCCTCCCGCCCCCCGTCTTGATGCACCGTCCATCGGGGCTGCTTTGGTATCGTACAAAAATAATCCTCTGGCTCAATCCATTTGCCGACCCCTGCGGCTCGGGGGGTGGGGGGGAGGAATCATGGTCTCTTGGGGGGTGGAGGTGACCCCCACATAACCTCTCCCCCCTGTAGTGTGCACCTAAATGCCTCTCCTGGGCTGAGCGTCAGGTGTCCGTCATCCTGCCCCAGGAGAGGGAACAGGGTCTGAAGTGGAGCAGGGTGGGGGACAGATGTGGGGCGGGGGATCCAGAGGGGAGCAGCAGCAGAATCTTTGGAGGGGGTGGAAAAGGGGGACATGCTTCCCCCCCAAAGACCTCTCAAGTGAGGGAGACTTGGGGCAGGAGCCAAGGTAGGAGGGGCAGAGAGATGTGGGGGGCAAGGACAGATGGAGGGGGCAGGGGAGACCAGGAGGGGCTCACAGCCCAGGAGAGACCCCCCACCCCACCCCGCTAGCAGGCCTCACTCGACCAGCACTGACTTGGGCGGGTAGCCCGGCTCGCTGGGTTCCTTGCCAAGGGGCGGCGGGGCGGTGGGCTCCTGGCGGGGGCCCAGGGGCGGCCCGGCCTTGGGCAGACTGTACATGTAGACGGCCCCGATGACCAGCCCGGCCCCCAGGGCGAAGGGCGGGTGCAGGCGGAAGCCGAAGAGGTACATGGAGGCCACGGTGGAGGCCACGATGGAGAGCGAGGTGGCGAAGCCCTTGAGGATGTTGTCCGCGTACTTCACCACCACGGCCACCAGGAGGCCGCCGAAGGCCTGGTTGAGGACCACGCCCCACACCAGCGGGCTGTAGGCGTGGAAGAAGCCCTGGGTGGCCACGGCCGCCCCCTCGGCCCACCACATTCCCAGCAGCCCCAGCAGGGTCCCGAAGATGCCCAGCTGCACGTTACGGAGCCAGACGGAGGCCGAGCTGCCCTTCAAGATCTTCTCAAAGTAGACGCCGGCGAAGCCCGAGGAGAGGCAGGAGACCACCACGGCGACCAGGCCGACCGCGTAGCTCTGGGGGGCCGAGCCCAGGGAGCTCCGCCCGCCCGCCTGGCCCTGCTCCACCTGGACGATGGCCACGCCGGCAAACAGCAGCAGCAGCGACAGCCACTGCCGGCGCGACAGGCTCTTGCGGAGCATCAGGACGGAGAAGACGGCCGTGGTCAGGATCTTCAGCTGGTAGGTGACCTGCGGGGCGGCGGGCAGGCAGGTCAGAACCGCGGGGGGCCAGGCTGCCATCCCCTCCTGCCTGCCTGCCAACCCGCAGATCCTCCCTCCCCCAGCCCCACATGGGACCCCCCACCCCAGTATCCCCGGGAATACCGACGGGCCCATCAAGCCCGGCGTCAGGGCTGGGGTCCCACCTGGAAGGTGGCTGCCGGCAGGTTGGAGATGGCGACGTAC
>NW_020713547.1:0-1441 GCF_002925995.2 Terrapene triunguis | reverse complement strand
GAGCTTGTCCTGTCCAAGGGAGTCTTGAGCCATGGAAGATGGTACATGTGACGTTGTGCAGTCTATATGGTTTTATAAAAATATAAGTGAATATAATGTAACTGGGATAGTTTTATAAAAATTTGGCAATAAGTGAATATAATGCAACTGGGATATGCTTCGTGCAAAAGGTCTCTTGTAAGGTATCATTACAAAGTGCATAATCTACTAAGTATGATCATCTGATTTGTATAAATGTACCACTCTTGTATCTAAAACTAGAAATATAAAATGTAACTCTGAGGGCCTATTGTAATTATGTAAAGTGTGGGCCATTAATGATGGTTTGGAATCTTGATGACTCCCATTAACAAGGACCATTGTCTGCAGATAACTGTGTTTACCTTTGAGTCTTCCTGTATATGTGTGTGCTGGCAAGTGAGTAATAAAGTCTTGCAGTGACATGTGATCATGTCACCTGAACTGGAATCCATCTTTAACCTGGTGCTTTTCCAGTGAGGGGGGGTGGAAACCCAGAGGGACAAAGGATTCCCGCCTTATGCAAAAGATATATAAAGGGGTGGAAGAGAACAGAGAGAGAGAGGAGCCATCATGGAGAAACCCCTAGCTAACACATAAGCTGGAACAAGAGCTGTACCAGGGGAAAGAATCGTGCCCAGGCCTGGAAGGTGTCCAGTCTGAGAAAAACTTACTGAAGCATCTCTGAGGGTGAGATTATCTGTATTTAGTTTGATTAGGCATAGATTTGCGCATTTTATTTTATTTTGCTTGTGACTTACTTTGTTCTGTCTGTTACTACTTTGAACCACTTAAATCCTACTGTCTGTATTTAATAAAATCACTTTTTATTTAGTAATTTACTCAGAGTATGTATTAATACCTGGGGGAGCAAACAGCTGTGCATATCTCTCTATCAGTGTTATAGAGGGCGAACAATCTATGAGTTTGCCCTGCATAAGCTTTATGCAGGGTAAAACGGATTTATCTGGGTTTAGACCCCATTGGGAGTTGGGCATCTAAGTGCTAAAGACAAGCACACCCCTGTGAGCTGTTTTTGGGTAAACTTGTAGCTTTGGGACAAGTGATTCAGACCCTGAGTCTGTGTTGGAGCCAGGCAGGAGTGGCTGGCTCAGCAAGACAGGGTGCTGGAGCCCTAAGCTGGCAGGGAAAACAGAAGCAGGGGTAGTCTTGGCACATCGGGTGGCAGCTCCCAAGGGGGTTTCTGTGATCCAACCCGTCACAGTACATTTCTGGGGTGCAAGGCTGGGGGCTGGGGTGATTTGTTGGTGCCTCTCTCTGTGTGATTCGGGAGTGGCTCAGGGAACATTCACGTAATTGATCTGGGGGTGAGTCTCCACATGCTGATGGCTGAGTGATCACAACGCCTGGAGGGACTGGCTGCCAGTCTCTGGGAAAGCTTTGTAAGACAGCCCAAGCTGGA
>NW_020713546.1:0-5332 GCF_002925995.2 Terrapene triunguis | reverse complement strand
CCCCCTTATTGGTCCTTCGGGTCAGGTGTCAGCCAGGTTACCCGAGCCTCTTAACCCTTTACAGGTAAAAGGATTTGGAGTCTCTGTACACACAGAGCTGTTACCCTTCCCTTTATAGTTATGACACGCCCCCCAAATTACAGATAGTGTTGGACGTTTGGTTCCACACTGGCTGTGATTTCTTCCTGGAGTTCTAGGAGAAAACAGAGTTAATAAGACACATGTATCTTTAGACATACCACTGATTATATAAAAACTAACAATATGTTTCATTCCAAGAACAATTGTTAACCAGTTAACTCTGGGAAACTTTCGCGGGAGAGTGCATCAGCCACTTTGTTAGAAGCTCCCGAAATGTGTTGTATTTCAAAATCAAAATCTTGGAGAGCTAAACTCCATCGAAGAAGTTTTTTGTTATTTCCCTTGGCGGTATGAAGCCACTGTAGCGCAGCATGGTCTGTTTGTAGTTGGAAACGCCGTCCCCAAACATATGGGCGTAGCTTTTCCAGCGCGTACACAATGGCGTAGCATTCCTTTTCGCTGATTGACCAGTGGCTTTCCCTCTCAGACAGTTTTTTGCTGAGAAACACGACAGGATGGAATTCTTGATCCGGTCCTTCTTGCATTAAAACTGCTCCCACGCCTCGCTCGGAAGCATCTGTGGTTACTAGGAACGGTTTGTCAAAGTCTGGGGCCCTTAGCACAGGGTCAGACATGAGTGTTGCCTTAAGCTGGTTAAAGGCCTTTTGACACTTATCAGTCCACTGAACTGCATTTGGCTGTTTCTTTCTGATTAGGTCTGTCAGCGGGGCGGCGATTTGGCTGTAGTGTGGTACAAATCGCCTATAATATCCGGCCAAGCCTAAGAAGGATTGGACCTGTTTCTTTGACTTTGGAACCGGCCACTTTTGGATAGCATTCACTTTGGCCTGTAGGGGATTTATAGTTCCTCGACCCACCTGGTGCCCCAGGTACGTCACTCTGTTTTGGCCTATTTGACACTTTTTAGCCTTAACAGTTAGTCCTGCCTGTCAGATGCGCTCGAAGACTTTTTCCAGGTGCTCCAGGTGTTCTGTCCATGAATCAGAAAAAATGGCCACATCATCGAGGTAGGCAACTGCAGATTCTCCCAATCCCGCTAAGAGACCATCTACAAGTCTTTGGAAGGTGGCGGGTGCATTTCACAACCCGAAAGGGAGTACATTGAATTCATACACCCCTGCCTGGGTGACGAAGGCTGACCTTTCCTTAGCGGGTTCATCTAGTGGTACTTGCCAGTACCCTTTGGTTAAGTCTAAAGTAGAGATGAATTGGGCATGTCCCAATTTTTCCAATAGCTCATCTGTGCGTGGCATTGGATAGTTGTCAGGACGAGTTACAGCATTTAGCTTACGGTAGTCCACGCAAAAGCGTATTTCCCCATCTGGTTTGGGAACTAGAACCACTGGAGATGCCCATGCACTGTTAGAGGGGCGGATTATACCCATCTGTAGCATGTCCTGGATCTCCCTTTGTATAGCTGCTTGGGCATGAGATGACTCCCGGTAGGGTGGGGTTCTAATTGGGTGAGCATTACCTGTGTCAATGGAGTGGTATGCCCGTTCGGTCCGTCCTGGAGTGGCTGAGAAAATTGGTGCAAAGCTTGTGCACAGCTCCTTGATCTGCTGTCGCTGCAGACGTCCCAGGGTCGTGGAGAGGTGCACCTCTTCCACGCCACCATTCCTTTTTCCTTCGTAGTAGACACCTGCAGGCCACTCCGCGTCATCTGTTTCCTGGGCTGTAAACTGGCAAACGTTTAATTCTCTGGAATAAAAGGGCTTAAGAGAATTAACATGGTATACCTTAGGCTTTATGTTGGAGGTGGGGGAGGCTATGAGATAGTTAACAGCTCCTAGGCGCTCCTGGACCGTGAATGGTCCTTCCCACGACGCTTCCATTTTATGGGCCTGGAGCGCCTTTAAGACCATGACTTGGTCTCCTACTTTGAAGGACCGTTCTCTGGAATGTTTATCATACCAGGCCTTTTGCTCTTCCTGAGCATCCTTTAGGTTTTCTTTAGCAAGGGCTAAAGAGTGTCAGAGGGTGTTTTGTAGGTTGCTTACAAAGTCTAGAATGTTAGTTCCTGGAGAAGGCGTAAACCCCTCCCATTGCTGCTTCACCAACTGTAATGGCCCCTTAACCTCGCAGCCATACACAAGTTCAAATGGTGAAAACCCTAAACTGGGATGTGGTACAGCCCTGTAGGCAAAAAGCAACTGCTGCAACACTAGGTCCCAATCATTGGAGTGTTCATTTACGAATTTACGTATCATGGCCCCCAAAGTTCCATTAAACCTCTCCACCAGACCATTGGTTTGATGGTGATGAGGGGTGGCAACCAAGTGATTCACCCCATGAGCTTCCCACAGGTTTTTCATGTTCCCTGCCAGGAAATTAGTTCCCGAATCTGTAAGGATGTTGGAGGGCCAACCTACCCTGGCAAAAATGTCTGCTAATGCCTGGCACACACTTTTAGCCTTGGTGTTGCTTAAGGGTACAGCTTCCGGCCATCGGGTAGCAAAATCCATGAAAGTCAGTACGTACTGCTTTCCTCTGGGTGTCTTCTTTGGGAAAGGACCCAGAATATCCACCGCTACTCGCTGAAATGGGACCTCAATTATGGGTAGTGGCTGGAGAGGGGCTTTAACCTGGTCTTGGGGCTTTCCCACTCGTTGGCACACCTCACAAGACCGGACATAATTAGCAACGTCCTTGCCCATTCCCTCCCAGTGGAAGGACTTCCCCAACCGGTCTTTGGTTCTGTTCACCCCAGAATGGCCACTGGGATGATCATGGGCTAAGCTCAAGAGCTTTACCCGATACTTAGTGGGAACCACCAACTGTCTTTGAGGATGCCAGTCTTCCTGGTGCCCACCAGAAAGAGTCTCCTTGTATAAAAGTCCTTGTTCTACAACAAACCGGGATCGGTTAGAAGAGCTGAGAGGCGGTGGGGTGCTCCGCGCCGCCGCCCAAGCTTTCTGAAGGCTGTCATCTGCTTCCTGCTCGGCCTGGAACTGTTCCCTTGATGCTGGAGACATCAGTTCCTCCTTGGACTGTGGACTGGGGCTTGGTCCCTTTGGAAGCGATGCAGGTGCTGGGGCTGTTTCCATTGACTGTGAACCGCTGTCCGCTGGTGCACTATATTGTATTTCAGGCTCTGGCTGAGCCTCTTGGGTAGGGTTATCTGCTGCTTCCGCCAGTTCAGGCTCGCTGGTGCCCTCTGGCATTGGAGTTGTAGACGGGTTTGCAAGCGCTGGACTCAGTGCCGGCAATGGTTCTGGTGCTGGTTGCGTTGCCAGTTCCCGTTCTGGGACTGGCTTTGGCTGGGTCTCTGGGATTGGATCCACTACGGCTGTTGCAGTCGTTGGCAGGGGATCCGGTTCCACCACCTGTGTTTGGGTCTCCGGTAACACCGACGGGGCTCTGGTGGACGGCTCAGGAACAGGGATGGGGGTGAAAGCTTGCTTAGCCTGGCTGCGGGTGACTATTCCCACCCTCTTGGCTAGCTTCACATGGTTGGCCAAGTCTTCCCCCAGCAGCATGAGGATGAGATAATTGTCATAGACTGCAAAAGTCCACATTCCTGCCCAGCCCTTGTACTGGACATGCAACTGGGCTGTAGGCAAGGTTACAGACTGTGACACGAAGGGTTGAATTGTCACTGTAGCCTCCGGGTTAATGAGTTTGGGGTCCACTAGGGATTGGTGGATAGTTGACACTTGTGCCCCAGTGTCCCTCCAAGCGATAACCTTCTTTCCGCCCACTCTCAAGGTTTCCCTTCGCTCCGAGGGTATGAGAGAGGCATCTGGGTCTGGGGATCTTTGGTGTGACTGGGGTGTAATGAACTGTAATCGGTTGGGGTTCTTGGGGCAGTGAGCCTTTATATGCCCCAGTTCATTACATTTAAAACATCGCCCTGCTAAGGTATCACCGGGGCGATGTGGGTTGGTGGAGACTGGTGGGGTGGGGTGAGAAGGCATCTGGGGTTTCCCTTGGGATGTGGGTGGGGCCTTGGGTTGTCCCCGGTGGTAAGGTTTTGTTTCGGCTTGCCCCTTCTGATATTCGCTCCAACTGCTACTAGCTTTTTTCTTTTCTGTCACCTCCACCCATTTGGCTCCAATCTCCCCCGCCTCGGTTACAGTTTTGGGCTTCCCATCTAGGATGTACCTTTCTATTTCCTCAGGAACACCCTCTAAAAACTGCTCCATTTGCAATAGGAAGGGCAACTCTTCCGTAGATTTAACATTTGCTCCTGATATCCAGGCATCCCAATTTTTTCCAATGTGGTAGGCATGTCGAGTAAATGACACATCAGGTTTCCACCTTAGGGCTCTGAACCGCCGACGGGCATGCTCAGGTGTTAGCCCCATTCTGATTCTGGCCTTGTTTTTAAAAAGTTCATAACTGTTCATGTGTTCCTTAGGCATTTCAGCCGCCACCTCTGCTAAGGGTCCACTGAGCTGCGGTCTCAGCTCTACCATGTACTGGGGTGGAGGGATGCTGTATCCAAGGCAGGCCCTTTCAAAATTTTCTAAGAAGGCCTCAGTATCATCGCCTGCCTTGTAGGTAGGGAATTTCCTGGGATGGGAAGTGGTACCTGGAGAGGAGTTGTTAGGATGGTCTGATGCACCCTGCCTAGTCCTTGCTGCTTCCAGTTCCATCTCTTTTTTATGGGCCTCCTGTTTGGCTTTTTCTTCTCTTTCATGGGCCTCCTGTTTGGCTTTCTCTTCTCTTTCATGGGCCTCCTGTTTGGCTTTTTCTTCTCTTTTATGGGCCTCCTCTTCAGCTTCTTTCTCGAGTTTTTTAATTTCAAGCAGTCTCTGATGTTTTCTCTCATTTTCTTCTGCTTCTAGTCTGGCCAGTTCTATTTTGTTAGCTACTTCTTTGGTAGTCATTTTCCTGTTTTCTTGTGCTGGGTCACACCCTCTGCAGTTGACTGAAACTGGGATGTACTTAGCTCTGGCTGCTGCTGAGTTAACAGAGACTTTCTAACAAGCTACTCCCCAGGATGTAAAAAGAAAAAACAAAATTCAGCCTGTAAATTACCTTTACCAGTTCAAAGTTTGCTCACTTTGAACCCTTCTCTTAACAAAGGACCTCGTTAAAAAAAACTTAACACCTCTGCCTTCAGGCAAGGAGAGATAAGATATGCATCTACCTTCAGCTCTGCTCTCCAAGCAGCTAGAAGGAAAAAAAAATCTCTTACTGGCTTTTGGGTCTAAAACGATCTCCACCGCTGTGCCACCATGTCAAGGCTGTATCCCCACTTTGAACTTTAGGGTACAAGAGTGGG
>NW_020713545.1:0-5858 GCF_002925995.2 Terrapene triunguis | reverse complement strand
TTCTAGGAAGACCATGTAAACCACTAGAACTAGAAAATGGCAGAGTTGATTTAACCAGTTTCCGGCTTGGTGCAACAGCAAACTTCTCCTGTAATGAAGGGTGAGTGGCAAGTTGCTTCTTTTGACTAATTAACAGAACCTAGACTGGTGTAAAACTGCATGTGAAGTCTGGCAAAATGAGACTAGAAAGCCTGCATAACTTCACTTAACATAAGTGAGTCATGTGCTATAAATCTGTAGCTATGGGCTGGGCCCTTGTTAAGAATTACACCTATGACTTTCAAAGGTGTTGAAGGAAGATAGTCACCCATTTATGGCTGTTCTTTGTTGGGAGATGGGCACCTAACTCACTCAGGTGCTTTTGGAAATCCCAACCTACACCTTCAACAGGTCATCCCAGCAGCTGCTGGATCATGAGTCCTAAGGGAAAGCCCCACCTGAAGAGTAATGTGGCACTCACTGATTGGTGCCATTTCTGCCATGTTACAAGGGCTGTCGTTGGTCAGTCCTAGTGTCTTGAATAGGTGCTGGGATTGTAGGGCAGAATATTGCGCATAAAAGACAGCACCAGACAGAAGCAGACCTCTTCCTACGCTACAACAGCAAATATTTCTGTCCCTTCATGATAGATGTTGATATCAGGGCAGTGTCCAGTTCAGTTGTTGCTTTTGTCCATGTGGGTTTTGTGGCAAGCCTTGGGGAATCATAAATGGGCTTTGGCTTCATTCCACTGAGCAGGTGCTTTCTGGGTGTTGGGATAACTGAATAGATCGCATTGCATGGGGACCAAAAAACACAACCAACAAATGCAGGTGTGTGGTGTGTGTTGTGGTGGTGTTTTTTTTTTTTTTTTTTTTTTTTTCCCCCTCTTCACTATATCACAACCCCTGCTGCCAGTCAAGCCCTCTAAAGTTAAGCCCTCTGGGAAGAGGAGTCAGATGTCTCTGCGTGGCAGCTGACTCTCAGTCTGAGTGAGAAGAGATGGTGGGGGAGGTAACTCCCTGATGGTGGCTGGCTTGCCAAACCCCATGCAATCTAAATGCCTTTTTCTGTGGATTGGTTGTCAGCCTGCCTTCTGGGTGAAGTAGGTTGATCCACAGTTGAAGGATTTGTGTAGACAGGGTTTCTTTGCAGTAGCCTACATGGACTGAAGGCCTTGGATTTGTGCAGGCCCAGGAGTTCCCTGGGTTTAGTGTGAGGTTGGGTGTTGGACAGTAAGATGCTCTGGTTTGAATATGGAAGGGAGATGGGGTCAGGTGGATGACAGCTCAGGGCAGCTGACTTCTCCCCATCGCTTCTGTCAGGATGGGTTGTCTTTAGGTCTGATTTTTATTTTACAAAACATTGCTGGGGAGGAAAGGTAAGGGGAGCTGCTTAAGCTGAGTCATTGACAATTGGGGTAACACAACCGGGCATTCAGCGAAGAGGTGTCTAGAACTGCTGCAGATAAAAGCACAGTAGTTCTAAGGTGTAGAATGGTGACAGCTCGCATTTCAAACACTCTCCTACATCTTAGAAACATCAGATGAGGCACAGCCTCCTACCCAGGAAGTCGAAACCCTTTTTCCATGTGAAAGCACTGTGAGCAGACCAGTCATGTCTAAAATAACATGGTTTCCTGGGCATTTATTAAGTTCTATAGCAGGGATGATTAGAGCCCTCTTCCACCCTTTAGAGATATTTGCACTCCTTACTACTTGTATCTCCAGTTTAGAAGAAGGATCACTTGTTCCCCTTTGCAGAGAATTAACAAGCATTCCCAAGCATCTGACTAGTGTAGATGAGAAGTGAGGGCATTCTCTTCCTAACAGTTGTACAAGCTTATACTCACCAGTTAATAGCTCTAGATTGCCTTTAATTACTTAGTGTTCCTTGGTCCTATAGTGTTAGACATATCACGTTTTATAGCAGAGATGACCCTGATCAATCACTTGTCTCCACCTACTGGCATAAAGAAACCATGTTCTATCTTTCTGAACTGTAACCTAGTTACTTGCTTACTCCAGTAATAAACTTGAATCTTTTTTTTTCTTTAGTTACAAATTAATTGGACGGACTTCTGCCCAGTGTGTGCTTGTGAAAAATGGAGTTGATTGGGATCAGGAGGCTCCATTTTGCAAAGGTAAACTAATTGTTTTAAGAACCATTCATGACTGGAGATGATTTGGCATAGCTGGTGCTACAGAGAAGTCTCTGTTCTTACGTCTTTTAATCCAAATAAGAGTAAAACTTGAGGATGTATGTTTGGTTGGAGAGAGAATGAAATCAGCCTGTGGTTCACCGTGGTGTTTGGATGATTCCTATAGAATCAATGCTTAAAAACAGTCCCTTTTAGATTGTTTAATATTCAAATCCAACAGGCCTCATAGCACCTCTTCACTATTGTATCTGTGTAATCCTGCTGTTCACTAAGTAAAAGGCATGATAATGACTTCAAGAAGTTTTGACCCTTCCCAAACCTGACTATCCACTTAAAGTCTGAGGCTCTTTGGGAGTGAATCACAATTAATTTGCCTCTACCTTAATTTGATCTCTTGGATGCTTTCTGGGCTTGGTCTGTCAATCATGCTGCTGATGGTCCAGTCTGGAATCAGCTGCTGCTACAAGAAATGTCCTAGCTTGGTTTTCTGCTGGTGGAACAACATTACATCTAGAGATGCTGGGCAAGAAGTTCTGGCTCCTTGAGACTCATGTTGGGAAGGGGCATGCTCTGTTAAGGTCATCTTCCAGAGTTGGTGTTTTATGGAGCATCCCCCTTGAGCAATGGACGTACTGGGTTAGATCAAGCCTAAAAAGCAGAAAAACCTTCAGAATCTGAAAGGGGTCTTGCTTCAACGGTTAAAATGCAATATTAAGTACCCTTCCAAATGGCTACATAGCTTTTTGGGGGGATCTGAGACAACTTTCTTAGTGAAAACTCTCTTCAGTTCACCTTCAATTTGAACTTTAATTTTCATGTTGACATTCTTTGCTTCAGTAATACCTTGTCTTCCACCTCCTGATATCACCCATGGATCCCATAATGCTCTGAGTGGAGAAGAGTTTTTCTTTGGCTTAAAAGTAACTTACAAATGTGACCCGGGCTTCTCTCTTATTGGAGAGGCTTCTGTTTTTTGTACAACGAAAGATGATGTCAATGGAGAGTGGAGTGGGCCTGCCCCTGAATGCAAAGGTTAGTAGCATCTGTTTTTATCCCTTTCTTATTCTACTATCTCCTTCCAGGAAAAACTATATTTTGAGAAAAGTCTGTATTTATTTCCCATAAATACATATCTTGAAAACTAGTTACTATTGGAAACCCAATCTCTAAAGAAGGAATGTCACTTACTTATTTCTGGAAACCATTTTGCCTCTTGTACATCATGTTATTTTGTCTCTCTTCAGTTTTCCAAGACTGTGACGTGAGAATTAACTGCAAACAGTTGACTTTAGGTAGAGAGAAACTCTTAAACTAGGGTTTTGTTTTTATGCCAGTATCCTACTATTCAAGTGCTAAAGTGGGTGGGGAGAGCCTTACAAGCAGGATTGTTTGGAAACCATATTTTTCAGAAGTCTCTGGGAGGGCTCCTTGGCAGTGAAGGCTCAGGCTTCTGTGAGTTCATATCCCAGCCATAAAGTTCCTAGGAGGGGGAAATAAAGGTCATAGTACAATCCTCATTTGGGTGACGGCAGTGCTCACACACACTATTGCATTTAGCTAACAATGCATTTATGTACTTGGTATTCAAGCAGCTGTAACAACTTGGTTTTATTCTTGCTGAGTTACCCAGCCTAACAACTGGGATGGAGGCTTTTTCAGAAGCATTGGGCAGGTTGGTCATCTTGCTACTTAATATTAACTTCCCCAAAAGCAGGGAAGTTCAGTTCCAGAATGTCATTGTATGTAGATCTCTTCTAGGTTGACCCAAATTCCTGATGGCATCATACAATGATCATGTTTAACTCGTGCAGTTTACTGGAGGGTGGGGAAGGGGCCTGATAGCAATACAGTTGGGTGCTGTGGTGTATGTGGACTAGCATCTTTTTTTAAAGGGAAAGATCCAAAGTTGTATGACTTTATTTTAAAATACTTGACTACAGCAGGCATCAAAATGTATCAGGGCTTTTTTTTCTTTTTCTCTCTCTCTCTCTCACTCACACTCTGCTTCCTGTGCAAAACATTCTTATGCTGGTACTTTTAATTTTCAGTGGTCAAGTGTCCAGAGCCTGAAGTCAAAAATGGAAAAAAACACTCTGGGTTTGGACCTGACTATTCATATGGAAACATTGTAATATTTGAATGTGAGTCTGGCTACACTCTGACTGGTAGCAGTTCAGTTAAATGTGAAGCTAACAATTCATGGGTTCCATCTTTGCCCACCTGTCTACGTAAGTATAAGCAGTTGTGTGGAATCTTTTATATGATGTTTAGGAAGCTTATTGCTTTTGAGTAGCCATTTTACAGTGATCTGAAGTTTGAGTGTCTGTGTCCCTTTTTCGTCATAGGCATAATACATACTTCTCCTTCAGGAGGAATAAAAGATACTTCTGGTGAGTTGGAAGAACTTTTTTGGGGGGGGGCTATTTAAAGCTTCCAGATTTTTAGCATGTAGATTCTAAAAGACTGAAAATGGAAGTGTGAAATTCAGAAAGTAAATTTCATCTCTATGTTCTGGAATTTTGTCATTCACAATTGCTACTGTAAGCAAGGTTCTCCCTCGGGTTTTAGGGCACTACATATTTTTTTCTACCCTTCCTTGCATCCTCTTCTCAAAAGCACTTGAAACAGCTTACTAGCTGTACTGAGCTGTAAGCATGTGTAAATTTCCTCATGAGGGCCCATAGGGTGAAGCACTCAGGAGAAGTTTAGCAACTGCCACCTGAGGATAGTGATGCATTCAAACAAGGACTTGGCTTCAGTTTTGTAACCGCTTCTGAATTTCTTCAACGCACTTCTGATTTCCCCTCCTTTCAAGTGATTGCACGTTCAGTGTGTGAGGGCTTTGTCTGAAGCCAGAGAGTTTGCAATAGTGGTACCCACTGGAGCAGTGCATGTGCCCTGAGCTGCCTCATTACCCTACCGATCTTCCCTCACTCCTGTCAGCTATTTCTCATTGCCTGTGGTGAGTAGTCAGTCTCCAGTGAGCTCTGCACACGGGATTTTTCCTCTAATGAATTTGTAGCACTCATTGACCCATTAGGATTATTTTCTTAAATATTTTTCACAGTTAACTTGCAAAATTAACTCTCTTTTTTTTTTTTTTTTTTTTTGTGGGGGTGGGGGAGAAATAAAGGCCATTGCTAGTTAAATGCAATGTGTACATGAACATTGCACTGCAGTCACCAACATGAGGATTCTACTATGTGTTTATAGACTTGGTATCCAGCAGCCCCACCACCTTGGGCTTATTCTTGATGGGTTTCCCATCTTCAGTGGGATTGTGAGGCTTTCAGAGGCATGGTTTGATGGGTTGATAACTTCGCTACTTAATATAAAGCTCCCAAAAGCAGGAATGTGAACATAAGCTAAATTTAATGGCTTTAAGAACAGTTCATGACTGGAGATGCCGCAGTGTAACTGGTGTTAAATGTTCTTTGAGTGATTGTCTACACCGATTGCACTTGTGGAGTGCATGTGCCCATGTGTGCAAGACAGGCTCTTTTGAATAGCAGTGTCCACTGGGGCAGTGTCTGTTCCCTGGATGCCCTCTCACCATGTAGGTGAAGGTATAAAGGTCAGAGCACCTCAGCTGTTGCCTATTGGGTGAAGACCCATGTCTCTGTCCCTTCTGACTGGAGTATCTACAGGCAGCACAGTACCCTCCTCCTTTCACCATATATTTCCCAGCACAGACAGGTTGCCCAAGGACACCTGCTTG
>NW_020713544.1:0-3068 GCF_002925995.2 Terrapene triunguis | reverse complement strand
CACACACACACACACACACACACACACCAAAATGTTCTGCAGCTGCTGGATAGTTACCAGTCCTGATTGTAGTTTGAGTTTGCAGCTTGGGATCGTAGCTCGTGACAGCTAACTGGCCAGGAAAGCTGAGCACGAGGAGGAGCCGGGTCTCTGTCGGGCGCGCACCGATGCTCCTTGATGTTGATAGCAGAACGTTACCCAAAGTTTCTCCTCTCACCCTGCCTTTTTTATAGGAGTTTAGTTTGGATTCAAAGTTCCTAGGTCTTGCTGTGTCACGCCGCCTCTGGGTTTGGTGCTTGATCACCCGTCAATTGCAGGCGTGACTGTCAGCCTGGGACCTGGCTTTGATTTTCCTTCTGTTGTTTCTTTTTAGGGTGGATGCTTCTTGCTTGAGTTAGGGCTGTTGTCTAGTTCTTCAGCCGTTGGTATTTGAACTTTATTTCATCAGGACGGGCTGGTGCTGGAGGTTGATTCTATCACCCATGCATCCCTTATTCACACATTTTAACTAGACTAATAAAATTACAGCAGGGTTTGCAACAATGAAGGTTGCAGCAAGCCCTTACAAAATGGAGTAAGCGTTTTAAAATGGGGTTTGAATTACAATATGGCACAGAAGTTACAATGTAGGCAAAATGGCAAGTGTAATGAAAGTTACAATGTAGGCAAAATGGCAAGTGTAATGAAATGGTGAACAGAAGTTACAATGGTACAGGATAACTAAAAACAATTTCATTCACATTGGTTCTACATTGTCCCCCTTTTGACCCTTCAATCCAGGGGTATTGAATGGGTCACACTTTATGTAATTGTTTTAAGGCAGAACCAACATAACAGTTAGGATTACTAATAGGACAATGATGGGATGAAAAATTATATTTAGAATTGCTGCCCAGGTGGGCTTCTCCTACAACACTGTCCCTTTATTTATGATTATTACAGCAGTTGTTGTTATTGTAGGGCACAGGTGATTTGTTGCAAACAAACCAAACAATTATAATTATTAATAAAACCATTACCATTACAATAATTGGGTACATTGACAAAGAAGATGAGGCCCAAGTTTGATGCTGCAATAGCCATCAAACAATAAAAGTCACTGAGGTCAGGACCTTCTTAAGCACACACAACAAATAAGATTTTGTAGGAGTACCACAGTTGTCATGCAAGGTTAAGCTGATTTGGACTTAAACTAACATTTAGTTGCTAAAATGTTGCAGAATTTCCTATTTTTAACAGTTGTTCTTAAGAGGTTTTTGGGGACCTGAAAGATGGGGCCCTACAATCATGGGCCAAGGTTTTACAGGTTATGGGGGCCCAAGAACTACCCTTTAGGGCTTGGGGAAGTAGAACCAGAGTGCATAGAGGAAAGTGTGGAATTAACAATACAAGCAAATGTAACTAACAATGCAAATGTATTAATAACAAAAATTAGCAACAAAATGACTATTAGAGAACCTAACAAAAAATAAACCTGATGCACTGGGGACCAAAGTCCTTTGGACACAAGTGGTGATTGATAAATTGGATGGACATGGGGGAAGTAGAGAGAGGAAAAGACATTTGCCCTGTCTAGTGTAGTATCCCCTCTTTTTTTGGACCCAATGCTAGCACAGGACACCACTAGAGACAGACACAGAACATGCAACACAGAACACTGAACACAGACTTTGTCATGACACTATAACCATGGTATTTTATAACTCTTCAGCTGGTACCAGCTTTCCTGATGTTCTGGTTCAGAGCCTGAAAGATAAAAGCTTGGAAACAAATTAGCACAGTGCTTTCACCATGGCAGAACCTGCTTGTTCTCTGCCACAGTGTGTTTGGTACTTGGGGCTGCACAAATGCTAATTAAGTGGTGCATTTCTTGTGAGTGTAAATTCTTCCTTTCTTTCAGTAAAAGGGCGTTAACCCTTCATCTAGAAAAAAAAATTTATGTTTTAAAATTTCCAGCCATTTTGCCATAGCCTGGAGATCTGAGGCAGAAGCAGGCACTGTTGTTAACTGTTTTAATGGCATTTTGGCCCTGGGAGGAGGAATTTACCCAAATATTCCAAATATCCCCCTTCCCAATCTCCAGAGGGGTCCCAAAGGTCTGCCCCCTTCTGGGGTCTCAAATGTTTCTTTTTCCTGATGTTACTGCTGCTGTAAGATTTGAGAGTGCTGTTTTAACTCTCTGTACCTAACCTGTTTTTCAGTTTCTTTATTTTTTGCTTGCCTGGGCCTGATCCTGCTTTTTCCAATAAACCCCTTTCCATGGGTACAAGCTTTTTCCACTCCCAATTTAGCAAGGAGGGTGGGCTTTTTAACTAGCCCCCACCCTTCCTGGTCCCGTTCCTTAAACATTTTCTTCAAAATTGTGAAATTACCACAATATTACTTACAAAAAAAACAAAACAAACAAACAAACATAAACCACACTACACTGCCCAAACTCCTATATCCTTCAGAGTTTGATTTAACAGAACAAGATTTGTATCTTATGTTTTTAACCCACTCTGGGCCAGAGGGAGAGACGCTAAGCCTCCCTCTGTATTACTCGGTTTGCTACCACCGAGGGTTCATACACCAATTATAAAAATCCTTCCCCGGATTAGAGTGAGAAACACTAAATTCTCCTTTTTAGCTCAGTCTTGCTACGGCTGAGGGTGTATGTACCTCTATAACACAATTTAAACCTAAACTCCTATATCCTTCAGAGTTTGGTTAATCCTTCCCCGGATCATGTACCTTTATAACACAATTTAAACCTAAACTCCTATATCCTTCAGAGTTTGGTTAATTAACTGAAAGTTTACACTCTTTTTCCTATAGTGCCAGGCTTGCTAAAGCTGGCGGTGTGCACACCAGTTTTATAATAACTGTGGATTCTATGCTTGCTCCCCCTTTCGCATTCTCCACCAATAATGTTGTCCCACAAACTTACACAGGATCGTTTTAGGGGTCAAGACAAAGATGCCACATTTATTATTAATCTGTAACTATTAGCAAATACCTTAATGCTTATACACATACACTCACACACACACACACACACACACACACCAAAATGTTCTGCAGCTGCT
>NW_020713543.1:0-1254 GCF_002925995.2 Terrapene triunguis | reverse complement strand
TCCACTGGATCCCCCTTGTCCACATGTTTGTTGACCCCTTCAAAGAATGCTAATAGATTAGTAAGACACGATTTCCCTTTACAGAAACCATGTTGACTATTGCTCAACAGTTTATGTTTTTCTATGTATCTGACAATTTTATTCTTAACTATTGTTTCGACTAATTTGCCCGGTACCAACGTTAGACTTACCGGTCTGTAATTGCCGGGATCACCTCTAGAGCCCTTTTTAAATATTGGCGTTACATTAGCTAACTTCCAGTCATTGGGTACAGAAGCCGATTTAAAGGACAGGTTACAAACCTTAGTTAATAGTTCCGCAACTTCACATTTGAGTTCTTTCAGAACTCTTGGGTGAATGCCATCTGGTCCCGGTGACTTGTTAATGTTAAGTTTATCAATTAATTCCAAAACCTCCTCTAGTGACACTTCAATCTGTGACAGTTCCTCAGATCTGTCACCTACAAAAGCCGGTGACATCCCCAACATCCCCAGCCGTGAAGACTGAAGCAAAGAATCCATTTAGTTTCTCCGCAATGACTTTATCGTCTTTAAGTGCTCCTTTTGTATCTCAATCATCAAGGGGCCCCACTGGTTGTTTAGCAGGCTTCCTGCTTCTGATATACTTAAAAAACATTTTGTTATTACCTTTGGAGTTTTTGGCTAGCTGTTCTTCAAACTCCTCTTTGGCTTTTCTTATTACATTCTTGCACTTAATTTGGCAGTGTTTATGCTCCTTTCTATTTGCCTCACTACGATTTGACTTCCACTTTTGAAAGGAAGTCTTTTTATCTCTCACTGCTCACACCAAACAGGAGCTCCTGCACCCACCCCCACATATTCCCACCTGCACCCCTCGCACCAAATGGGAGATGCCCCTGGTAAGCGCTCCACACCCCAACCTCTGCCCCAACCCTGAGCCCCCTCCCTCACCCTAGCTCCTGGCAAGACCCTGCACCCCAACCCCCAGCCTGCTCTTGCACCCTAACTCCCTCCCAGACCCTGCACCCCCAGCCCTGTGCTCAGTGCAGAGAGAGACGAAGAGAATGGGCTAGAACCAGGGAGAAGGTAGGTACCCGCTCTATGTGGGCAGGGGCGGGGGGAGATCCTGTTTACCCCCTCCCCAGCCCTGCTGCGTGTGCAGTTTACCCCCAGCCCCTCCCTTGCTCCAGGGACCAACCCTAGCTCCCGCCCCGCTGTGCTTTTGCCCCCGGCCCCTGCCTTGCTCCAGTCAGCAGGGACCAATCCTCCCCCC
>NW_020713542.1:0-1981 GCF_002925995.2 Terrapene triunguis | reverse complement strand
TCGCTCCAGCTGGGGACCAATCCTTCCCTCCCACCATGCCCCGCTGTCAGGGGGGATAAAAATCAATGACTTTTTTAAAAAAATCAAAAAAATTGATTTTTTTATTTAAATTGGATTTTTGAGGGGGAAATACCTATCTTTAAAGATAGTTTTAATTAAGATACATTATATCTCATCATGGAATGGGGATTATAAAGTCTAATTCTATAGTATGAGACAATATATTTATGTAATGTTTAAGAAAAGTTTTGTAAATGAGTTCTAATAGTTCATGGATTAGGGACCCAATCTTATGGGGTTCCACAGGCTTCTGTATAGATTATTTAGGTTAATCTTTCTATCTACCCAATGGGACTCAGTGCTCAGTCTAAAAGATACCATCAAAGATGCTTAGTTTTGCAGTTCTCAAACTGTGGATTTGTGTCTCCAGAGGTAACATGCTTGTCAGCAGCAAAAATGTTTTAAAATAAATAAATAATATATAGAGGTGAGAAATAACAGACCTCAACTCTATTGTCCCTCTGCAAATTTGTGTACACAGAGTCAATCCCTTACCTCTCTTTAAAAGTGACAAGTTTCCAAAAGTTCAATGAATAGAAGATTGTTGCGGGCGAAATAGATCTGGACAAGGAGAAGAAGTCTGAAGATAAATGTGAGAAGCGAGGGACATATGCTTTTTTGTTAAAACATTATGTTTGCTGTTGAAGAAAAAAATCCAGAATATTTAACATTGTTGTTTTAGTTAAATAAAACAATTTAAATGTCTGTCTGGTGATGTTCTCCTCCTAATACAGCATGGCAAGAAAATCCTCCAAATATTAATGAGTAACCTGTTGAATTGGAGATAGTTCACCTCCCAATGACTTCATAAATATCTGCTTCAATTATCTTTGGTAAATGAAATAACCAAACAATCATTCATTTTCTGATATAGCTGTAAAACTCAACTGAAAAGTTTTCAAAATAAATCAATGTTTAAAAATGTATAATGTGTCTTCTAAAAATGAAACCTACATCTATCTCTGAGTTGTGAAGAATATGTATTAAGGTTGTAACAACCAACAAGAATGCACTTTTATGTAGAAAACCATGATTAAATCGAATCTTCCTGACTAGTGATTTAAATCATGATTTAAATCAAATCCACCCTGCCTGCTGTGCTCTTGCCCCTGGCCCCTTCATTCCCCGGGGGGGCCCACAAATATGTTTGGCGCCGGCCCCACAAAAAGTTAAACCGGCCCTGGCAAAAACTGTTATGAACTTGTGATAGAGCCCTTGATGGAGTTGCGGGGGATCTCTGGTGAACGTATTAGCATTTGTGTAGGTTCTTTTATTGTTGTATCAGCCTCTGTAATGCTTTCACCGTAAGAACAAATGTGCTTGCTTAGAAAAGACTATGCGGTAACTTATACCTAAGGGCAATTACACTGTAGCCTCTGGAAAGAAAGCAAACTGTCGATACCAGCCTTTTAGACTGTCTGGCTTGCTGGAGAAATCACAGTGTAGCCTAGGGTGACCAGACAGCAAATGTGAAAAATCGGGACGGGGTGGGGGGTAATAGGAGCCTATATAAGAAAAAGACCCAAAAATCGGGACTGTCCCTATAAAATCGGGTCATCTGGTCACCCTAGTGTAGCCAGGGAACTGTGCAGCCTGGAAAAACTCTGGTCAAGAGAGACAGATGCACGTCTCTGTCAAGGGAGGTGATGGCTGAGGAGCCAGGAGCCTATAGTGGGTGCCCTTGCTGAACCATGAGGGGGAAACCTCTGAAATCTGACAGGGCCCCTCCCATCTCTTCTGTTGAAGCTGCTCCACTGTGGATAAGCAACAAAAGAGCAATTGGAGGAGGGAGACCGGACCTTGGGTCTCCCCTGTTCCAGGTGTGTGCCTCACCACTGGCCTACAGAGTCATTCTCAGTCTTGCTTGATGGCTGTCTCTAGCTCTCTTTGCCCAATGACAACTGAAGCCTCACAGTGGAAC
>NW_020713541.1:0-1266 GCF_002925995.2 Terrapene triunguis | reverse complement strand
TCCACTGGATCCCCCTTGTCCACATGTTTGTTGACCCCTTCAAAGAACGCTAATAGATTAGTAAGACACGATTTCCCTTTACAGAAACCATGTTGACTATTGCTCAACAGTTTATGTTTTTCTATGTATCTGACAATTTTATTCTTAACTATTGTTTCGACTAATTTGCCCGGTACCAACGTTAGACTTACCGGTCTGTAATTGCCGGGATCACCTCTAGAGCCCTTTTTAAATATTGGCGTTACATTAGCTAACTTCCAGTCATTGGGTACAGAAGCCGATTTAAAGGACAGGTTACAAACCTTAGTTAATAGTTCCGCAACTTCACATTTGAGTTCTTTCAGAACTCTTGGGTGAATGCCATCTGGTCCCGGTGACTTGTTAATGTTAAGTTTATCAATTAATTCCAAAACCTCCTCTAGTGACACTTCAATCTGTGACAGTTCCTCAGATCTGTCACCTACAAAAGCCGGCTCAGGTTTGGGAATCTCCCTAACATCCCCAGCCGTGAAGACTGAAGCAAAGAATCCATTTAGTTTCTCCGCAATGACTTTATCGTCTTTAAGTGCTCCTTTTGTATCTCAATCATCAAGGGGCCCCACTGGTTGTTTAGCAGGCTTCCTGCTTCTGATATACTTAAAAAACATTTTGTTATTACCTTTGGAGTTTTTGGCTAGCTGTTCTTCAAACTCCTCTTTGGCTTTTCTTATTACATTCTTGCACTTAATTTGGCAGCGTTTATGCTCCTTTCTATTTGCCTCACTACGATTTGACTTCCACTTTTGAAAGGAAGTCTTTTTATCTCTCACTGCTCACACCAAACAGGAGCTCCTGCACCCACCCCCACATATTCCCACCTGCACCCCTCGCACCAAATGGGAGATGCCCCTGGTAAGCGCTCCACACCCCAACCTCTGCCCCAACCCTGAGCCCCCTCCCTCACCCTAGCTCCTGGCAAGACCCTGCACCCCAACCCCCAGCCTGCTCCTGCACCCTAACTCCCTCCCAGACCCTGCACCCCCAGCCCTGTGCTCAGTGCAGAGAGAGACGAAGAGAATGGGCTAGAACCAGGGAGAAGGTAGGTACCCGCTCTATGTGGGCAGGGGCGGGGGGGAGATCCTGTTTACCCCCTCCCCAGCCCTGCTGCGTGTGCAGTTTACCCCCAGCCCCTCCCTTGCTCCAGGGACCAACCCTAGCTCCCGCCCCGCTGTGCTTTTGCCCCCGGCCCCTGCCTTGCTCCAGTCAGCAGGGACCAATCCTCCCCCC
>NW_020713540.1:0-1982 GCF_002925995.2 Terrapene triunguis | reverse complement strand
TCGCTCCAGCTGGGGACCAATCCTTCCCTCCCACCATGCCCCGCTGTCAGGGGGGATAAAAATCAATGACTTTTTTAAAAAAATCAAAAAAATTGATTTTTTTATTTAAATTGGATTTTTGAGGGGGAAAATACCTATCTTTAAAGATAGTTTTAATTAAGATACATTATATCTCATCATGGAATGGGGATTATAAAGTCTAATTCTATAGTATGAGACAATATATTTATGTAATGTTTAAGAAAAGTTTTGTAAATGAGTTCTAATAGTTCATGGATTAGGGACCCAATCTTATGGGGTTCCACAGGCTTCTGTATAGATTATTTAGGTTAATCTTTCTATCTACCCAATGGGACTCAGTGCTCAGTCTAAAAGATACCATCAAAGATGCTTAGTTTTGCAGTTCTCAAACTGTGGATTTGTGTCTCCAGAGGTAACATGCTTGTCAGCAGCAAAAATGTTTTAAAATAAATAAATAATATATAGAGGTGAGAAATAACAGACCTCAACTCTATTGTCCCTCTGCAAATTTGTGTACACAGAGTCAATCCCTTACCTCTCTTTAAAAGTGACAAGTTTCCAAAAGTTCAATGAATAGAAGATTGTTGGGGGCGAAATAGATCTGGACAAGGAGAAGAAGTCTGAAGATAAATGTGAGAAGCGAGGGACATATGCTTTTTTGTTAAAACATTATGTTTGCTGTTGAAGAAAAAAATCCAGAATATTTAACATTGTTGTTTTAGTTAAATAAAACAATTTAAATGTCTGTCTGGTGATGTTCTCCTCCTAATACAGCATGGCAAGAAAATCCTCCAAATATTAATGAGTAACCTGTTGAATTGGAGATAGTTCACCTCCCAATGACTTCATAAATATCTGCTTCAATTATCTTTGGTAAATGAAATAACCAAACAATCATTCATTTTCTGATATAGCTGTAAAACTCAACTGAAAAGTTTTCAAAATAAATCAATGTTTAAAAATGTATAATGTGTCTTCTAAAAATGAAACCTACATCTATCTCTGAGTTGTGAAGAATATGTATTAAGGTTGTAACAACCAACAAGAATGCACTTTTATGTAGAAAACCATGATTAAATCGAATCTTCCTGACTAGTGATTTAAATCATGATTTAAATCAAATCCACCCTGCCCGCTGTGCTCTTGCCCCTGGCCCCTTCATTCCCCAGGGGGGGCCCACAAATATGTTTGGCGCCGGCCCCACAAAAAGTTAAACCGGCCCTGGCAAAAACTGTTATGAACTTGTGATAGAGCCCTTGATGGAGTTGGGGGGATCTCTGGTGAACGTATTAGCATTTGTGTAGGTTCTTTTATTGTTGTATCAGCCTCTGTAATGCTTTCACCGTAAGAACAAATGTGCTTGCTTAGAAAAGACTATGCGGTAACTTATACCTAAGGGCAATTACACTGTAGCCTCTGGAAAGAAAGCAAACTGTCGATACCAGCCTTTTAGACTGTCTGGCTTGCTGGAGAAATCACAGTGTAGCCTAGGGTGACCAGACAGCAAATGTGAAAAATCGGGACGGGGTGGGGGGTAATAGGAGCCTATATAAGAAAAAGACCCAAAAATCGGGACTGTCCCTATAAAATCGGGTCATCTGGTCACCCTAGTGTAGCCAGGGAACTGTGCAGCCTGGAAAAACTCTGGTCAAGAGAGACAGATGCACGTCTCTGTCAAGGGAGGTGATGGCTGAG
Organism: Terrapene triunguis; assembly: GCF_002925995.2. Classification (NCBI taxonomy): domain Eukaryota; kingdom Metazoa; phylum Chordata; order Testudines; family Emydidae; genus Terrapene; species Terrapene triunguis. Next base: position 266 of record NW_020713540.1, on the reverse strand, counting down.
GAGCCAGGAGCCTATAGTGGGTGCCCTTGCTGAACCATGAGGGGGAAACCTCTGAAATCTGACAGGGCCCCTCCCATCTCTTCTGTTGAAGCTGCTCCACTGTGGATAAGCAACAAAAGAGCAATTGGAGGAGGGAGACCGGACCTTGGGTCTCCCCTGTTCCAGGTGTGTGCCTCACCACTGGCCTACAGAGTCATTCTCAGTCTTGCTTGATGGCTCTCTCTAGCTCTCTTTGCCCAATGACAACTGAAGCCTCACAGTGGAAC
>NW_020713539.1:0-2739 GCF_002925995.2 Terrapene triunguis | reverse complement strand
ATAGATAGATAGATAGATAGATAGATAGATAGATAGATAGATAGATATCACCAATGATTGCTGATACTGGAGGCTAGAATGCATTGCAAGCTGGGAAAAATTCCTGAAAGACCAGCACAGTAAGTTTGCCATTTCAATTAAATATGTTAGAGTATTAATATACAGGGCTAATTTAAGAACATAAATTTGAATTATGTTTGGAACTCTTTAAGACCTTTGCTAGCAAGTCAATCAAACACCTAGAGCCTATCAGATTTTTTTTAATCAAAAAAAAATTGGGCTTTCATAGAATTCCCAAAAATCTCTGATTGTTCATGTTTTGGCAAGTGAGAAAACAAACATTTTCAGCTAAAAATTGCAGAAAACTGATTTTTTTCCACCCAAAAAAACCATGGGTTTTCAGTTTTCCTATGTATATATATGAAGTATCAGTGAAATATATTTGAGGATACCTGATACGTTCTGTGAAAATTTGATTAATTGAAAACACAATTTTCCTTTGAAAACTATTTAAGCAGAAAATTTCTGACCACCCTTAATTGGAAACTGAGCTTTAAGAAAGACTGGGGAATGCAAATATTGTCCAATAATACGATCATTTCAAACCCATACACTCTATTGCATCCCTTCTTATTTCTGTTTCAGAGGGGTAGCTGTCAGATAGTAAAACTGAGTAAGTAGGAAAGCTGATAGCCCACAGAATTTGTCTTGTAGACTAGTGCCTTTAAATTCAGGGTGAGAGTTGAACCAAGCAGCCAAAACCTATCCTGACATGGAGGGCAGGTGGACTTCAAGGAGATCAAGAACAGGAGACCTTGTGTCCAAATGGCAGCCAGTACCTGGATGAGTGGGGTTTTCAATTCTGCACTGCACACTGGAAACACGTTTGCAATAATCTTATGTGGAGACAATGAGATGGATCAGTTCTTCTGTGAAATCCCCCAGCTCCACAAACTTACTTGCTATGACTCATATCTCAGTGAAACTGGGACTATTGCCTTTAGCGTGTACTTTGCCTTAAGCTGCTTTATTTTTATAATTGTGTCCAAATCCCTAAGTCCTTCGTTTCACCTATAAAGCAAGTGCACTTGTCCAAGGCAATGTGTCTGACATGTAACCTGGAGGTGCCATGTCTAGGAAAAAGACAGGAGGTTGGTCTAATACCAGATATGCGGTTTTCTAAGAGTCCTGAGGTGTTAAACACAAGTTCCCAAGGACTCCTTTAATTCCATTAGGCCCTACTCCAGAAGGGAGCCACAATGTTCCCTGTTGGACAATATACCCGCCACTAGTGCCTCTGGGTCAGAATGCAAGAGATTCAGTTGGTTGGAACATATTTCTGGTAGAGTAGGTATCTAGGAAGCCGTGCAGAAGCTGTTCGGGAGGGGTGAGCATGGTGGGTTGAGGTAGCTGGCCATTCATTTGGTTTTAAGACGGATAATCCCCTTTTGCTGTGGCTTGTCCCCTGTCTGGTACTGAGAGAAAACCAGACAGGGTTTTGTCCAGTATCACGAACTAGGTAGGCATGCAAGATCACAATGGTGGGTGGGGCGCCGGCTTTCCCAGAAGTACCAGAAAGTCCAGTATTCTGGGAATGCGTCAGTGGCCAACCAAGTTGAGGGAAGAGCGGGGCAAGATTTTTCCAAGCCATTGGCAGATTGTGTAACTCAGCTAAAAACATAGGAGCATTTGTCACGAATAGGCTCAGGAAACCATTTCCAAATGAGAAGTTACTTTGATCAACTCTACCAACCTGAGCTGAGAGCAACACACACACCCCTGCCCATGCCATGCACCTTCGGTCTCCAGGGTGCAGAGGGACTAGGAATGGGCATGTCTGAGATGATCCGGGAATAAACCTGCCACTGCTCTCACTAAGGAGACACTCCCCTCTTAGGTCTCACTCCCACTGCTGTTCTGCAGTAGCTTGGTAGGCAACATCGGCCTCTGATGAGTGCAGGAAAAAGGTCCCCTGAAGTTCTCAGGCCACTTGCGCATATGCGAGGATCACCATCTAATCTATGCTGGCACCAGTGGGACTCAACCAGAGACATCTAGGGCCCAAAGTACGAGATTCAACAGCTTGAGCTGAACAGCCAGGCTGCCTGACAGTCACTGGAATAGCCCCCTATCCTCTAGGTGGGGCACAGAGGGGCCTTATAACACGCTCTGCCCATGGGTCGTGTTTATACAGTGACACTGCACAGCTGCAGGGGTCAAAGGCTTCATCTGCGCTTGAGTCACCTCTCTCAGCCAGGAGGACAGGGTGTCACAGACAGTTGTACTAATGCAACACCATGGACTCTACTGGAGTTTATTCTCTGTGTGGCCCCTTCTCCTCTTCCCCTCCATGAACATCCATAAAGTCACAGAGTCATAGAGTTCAAGGCCAGAAGGAACGACCATTTCATACAGTCTGACTTGCTCTATGCCAACACCACCGGGCACCCGCAGACCAAACCCAACAACTGAAATTAGACTAAAGTGTCACAGCCCTCAGGAGACTAGACAGTTCTGTGCCACTGGCAAACAATAGGAGAGACCGAGGGGCACCAGTGCCCAAGACCCCTGCAATGGCAGGGAAATTATTGTGATACACCCAGAAAATCCTGGCAAGTGACCCGCACCACACGCTGCAGAAGAATGCGAACCCTTTACGCCCACTCCCCCCAAGGTCCCTGCCAATCTGACAGGGGGGAAAATTCCCTCCTGACCCCCACATGGCAATCAGTTAGAGCA
>NW_020713538.1:0-2738 GCF_002925995.2 Terrapene triunguis | reverse complement strand
ATAGATAGATAGATAGATAGATAGATAGATAGATAGATAGATAGATATCACCAATGATTGCTGATACTGGAGGCTAGAATGCATTGCAAGCTGGGAAAAATTCCTGAAAGACCAGCACAGTAAGTTTGCCATTTCAATTAAATATGTTAGAGTATTAATATACAGGGCTAATTTAAGAACATAAATTTGAATTATGTTTGGAACTCTTTAAGACCTTTGCTAGCAAGTCAATCAAACACCTAGAGCCTATCAGATTTTTTTTTAATCAAAAAAAAATTGGGCTTTCATAGAATTCCCAAAAATCTCTGATTGTTCATGTTTTGGCAAGTGAGAAAACAAACATTTTCAGCTAAAAATTGCAGAAAACTGATTTTTTTCCACCCAAAAAACCCATGGGTTTTCAGTTTTCCTATGTATATATATGAAGTATCAGTGAAATATATTTGAGGATACCTGATACGTTCTGTGAAAATTTGATTAATTGAAAACACAATTTTCCTTTGAAAACTATTTAAGCAGAAAATTTCTGACCACCCTTAATTGGAAACTGAGCTTTAAGAAAGACTGGGGAATGCAAATATCGTCCAATAATACGATCATTTCAAACCCATACACTCTATTGCATCCCTTCTTATTTCTGTTTCAGAGGGGTAGCTGTCAGATAGTAAAACTGAGTAAGTAGGAAAGCTGATAGCCCACAGAATTTGTCTTGTAGACTAGTGCCTTTAAATTCAGGATGAGAGTTGAACCAAGCAGCCAAAACCTATCCTGACATGGAGGGCAGGTGGACTTCAAGGAGATCAAGAACAGGAGACCTTGTGTCCAAATGGCAGCCAGTACCTGGATGAGTGGGGTTTTCAATTCTGCACTGCACACTGGAAACACGTTTGCAATAATCTTATGTGGAGACAATGAGATGGATCAGTTCTTCTGTGAAATCCCCCAGCTCCACAAACTTACTTGCTATGACTCATATCTCAGTGAAACTGGGACTATTGCCTTTAGCGTGTACTTTGCCTTAAGCTGCTTTATTTTTATAATTGTGTCCAAATCCCTAAGTCCTTCGTTTCACCTATAAAGCAAGTGCACTTGTCCAAGGCAATGTGTCTGACATGTAACCTGGAGGTGCCATGTCTAGGAAAAAGACAGGAGGTTGGTCTAATACCAGATATGCGGTTTTCTAAGAGTCCTGAGGTGTTAAACACAAGTTCCCAAGGACTCCTTTAATTCCATTAGGCCCTACTCCAGAAGGGAGCCACAATGTTCCCTGTTGGACAATATACCCGCCACTAGTGCCTCTGGGTCAGAATGCAAGAGATTCAGTTGGTTGGAACATATTTCTGGTAGAGTAGGTATCTAGGAAGCCGTGCAGAAGCTGTTCGGGAGGGGTGAGCATGGTGGGTTGAGGTAGCTGGCCATTCATTTGGTTTTAAGACGGATAATCCCCTTTTGCTGTGGCTTGTCCCCTGTCTGGTACTGAGAGAAAACCAGACAGGGTTTTGTCCAGTATCACGAACTAGGTAGGCATGCAAGATCACAATGGTGGGTGGGGCCCCGGCTTTCCCAGAAGTACCAGAAAGTCCAGTATTCTGGGAATGCGTCAGTGGCCAACCAAGTTGAGGGAAGAGCGGGGCAAGATTTTTCCAAGCCATTGGCAGATTGTATAACTCAGCTAAAAACATAGGAGCATTTGTCACGAATAGGCTCAGGAAACCATTTCCAAATGAGAAGTTACTTTGATCAACTCTACCAACCTGAGCTGAGAGCAACACACACACCCCTGCCCATGCCATGCACCTTCGGTCTCCAGGGTGCAGAGGGACTAGGAATGGGCATGTCTGAGATGATCCGGGAATAAACCTGCCACTGCTCTCACTAAGGAGACACTCCCCTCTTAGGTCTCACTCCCACTGCTGTTCTCCAGTAGCTTGGTAGGCAACATCGGCCTCTGATGAGTGCAGGAAAAAGGTCCCCTGAAGTTCTCAGGCCACTTGCGCATATGCGAGGATCACCATCTAATCTATGCTGGCACCAGTGGGACTCAACCAGAGACATCTAGGGCCCAAAGTACGAGATTCAACAGCTTGAGCTGAACAGCCAGGCTGCCTGACAGTCACTGGAATAGCCCCCTATCCTCTAGGTGGGGCACAGAGGGGCCTTATAACACGCTCTGCCCATGGGTCGTGTTTATACAGTGACACTGCACAGCTGCAGGGGTCAAAGGCTTCATCTGCGCTTGAGTCACCTCTCTCAGCCAGGAGGACAGGGTGTCACAGACAGTTGTACTAATGCGACACCATGGACTCTACTGGAGTTTATTCTCTGTGTGGCCCCTTCTCCTCTTCCCCTCCATGAACATCCATAAAGTCAGAGTCATAGAGTTCAAGGCCAGAAGGAACGACCATTTCATACAGTCTGACTTGCTCTATGCCAACACCACCTGGCACCCGCAGACCAAACCCAACAACTGAAATTAGACTAAAGTGTCACAGCCCTCAGGAGACTAGACAGTTCTGTGCCACTGGCAAACAATAGGAGAGACCGAGGGGCACCAGTGCCCAAGACCCCTGCAATGGCAGGGAAATTATTGTGATACACCCAGAAAATCCTGGCAAGTGACCCACACCACACGCTGCAGAAGAATGCGAACCCTTTACGCCCACTCCCCCCAAGGTCCCTGCCAATCTGACCGGGGGGAAAATTCCCTCCTGACCCCCACATGGCAATCAGTTAGAGCA
>NW_020713537.1:0-3206 GCF_002925995.2 Terrapene triunguis | reverse complement strand
CAGACCACAGTAAGAACAGACCCAGTTCGTCACATCTCCCCCCTTCGAGACCGAACTGAGCGGGGTCACTTCATCCAGTGACCCGGGGAAGTTCGAACCTACCCCCGTTCCCATGGATGCCCCAGCATCCCTCCCATTCCTTGGTGAGAATTACACCAGGCCCTTCCAGTTTCACGCCCCCCCTTAGGTCGGGGGTGCTCAAGGGCATTCGCAGTTCGCGTGTGGGAAGGGTTATGTGGCCTGTGCCCTTTTCCCACCCCAATACCCCTGGGGTGCCAACTGGGCTGTGGTCTTTTCCCAGCGCTCCAGTCTGGAGGTCTGTGCTTCGGGCTCTCTTGGTTCAGAGCCCCCCTTTTAACCTTGGCCACCCTCTGGAAAGGCTCCTCTGTGCTGGGCAAGGGTCCTAAAGCCGTGTTCCCCTTGTCCCGGGCCTTCCTCCCCCTCTGACAGGGGTCACAGGATCGGCAGTACTGCCGGACAGTAACAAAGACCCCAGGCCAGTAAAAGCTCCGCAGCAGCCTCTGCTGGGTACGCCAGGTTCCCTGGTGCCCTGAGAGGGGAATGTCATGGGCCCGGTACAGCAGCTGGCGGCGATACTTCTGGGGTACCACCAGCTGCCTCCTGATCCCCCCTGACTCCATCTTCCCTGGGGGAGCCCATTCTCGGTACAGGAACCCCTTCTCCCACAGGAACCTTTTCCGGCCACCTCTCCCCATGGTTTGTACCGCACTGAGGTCGGCCAGGTCCCTTATCTTCCGCAAGGAGGGATCTTTCTGCACCTCGGCCTGGAACTCAGCAGCTGGGACAGGGATGGCCACCTGCTCTCTCTCGCCGGCTGGGTCTGAAGCCGCAGCCTCCCTGAGCCGTGTCCCTGGGGGTTCCCTCCCCACCAGGTTAGGGTCCTGCGCCTCGGGCAAGGCACCTTCCCCAAGGCCAGGGCGCAGTGCTCCTCGCCGGCTCTGACTACGGGTCACAACCAGTGCATTCTGGGGGTTGCTTGGCCAGTCCTCCAGGTCCCCCCCCATCAACACCTCAGTGGGCAAATACGGGTGTACCCCCACGTCCTTGGGGCCCTCCTTGGGCCCCCACTTCAGGCGTACCCTCGCCACAGGTACCTTGAATGGGGTCCCACCCACCCCCGTCAGAGTCAGGAAGGCGTTGGGCACCATCCGATCTGAGGCCACCACCTCGGGCCGGACCAGTGTCACCTCTGCGCCCGTATCCCAGTATCCATCGACCTTCCTCTCATCCACCTCCAGGGGAACAAGGTACTCTCTCCGGAGGGACCGCCCCGTGCCCACCGTATAAACCAAAAACCCTGAGTCTGGAGCATCCAGCCCCCCAGAGGAGCTGGCCTGGAGCTCTCCTTCCTCCTTAGCAGGTGGTATTCTGCCAGCCCCCCTTCCCTGGGAGTGCCGCCTCTCGCCCGGCTGGGTCTCTACCCAGTCAACCCTCTGTGGGTCTGGTCTGCTCAGTCTGTCCCTGAGTCTGGGGCACTGGGCCCGTATGTGACCTCTCTGGTCACAGTGATAGCAGACCATGTCCCATGTGTCCCCTCGAGCCGGTCGGTTGTCCCTGACCCTGGGCATTCCCCATGGGAGGAGATTCCCCACATTCCCCTTTTGGGAGGTACCCGGGTGACTCTCTCTCTGCATCGCAGCGGGCCTGCTCCTTTGGGACTCCTCCCTGCCAGCCCCTGACCGGCTCTTCACAAACTCATCGGCCAGCCGGCCTGCATGTCGCGGGTTCTCTGGTTTTTTGTCCACCAACCACAGCCTCAGGTCGGATGGGCACCGCTCATACAGTTGCTCCAATACCAGCAGTTTAACCAGGTCCTCCTTCGTCTGGGCCCCATCTGCCCACTTGCTGGCGTATCCCTCCATGCGGACGGCTAGTTGCAGATATGAGATCTCAGGGGTTTTATCCTGACTCCGGAACCTTTCCCGGTACATCTCAGGAGTCAGCCCAAACTCACGTAGCAGGGCCTTTTTGAATAGTTCGTAGTCGCCTTTCTCCGCCTCGTCCAGTTGGCGGTACAATGCCACGGATTTGGGGTCCAGTAAGGGGGTGAGAACCCGGAGTCTGTCCGCAGGATCAACCTGGTGCAGCTCGCAGGCCGTCTCAAAGGCATCCAGGAAGTCATCATGTCCTCCCCCTCCTTACGTGGGGCCAGGATGCACTTATCAAAGCTCCGTGCAGTCCTGGGTCCCCCCTCACTCACCGCAGCCGGGGTCTCGCGGCCCTTCATCCTCGGCAGCTCCAGTTCATGATGCCTCTGTCTCTCATTCTCCTCCCGTTCATGACGCCTCTGTCTCTCATCATGCTGCCTCTGTCTCTCTTCATGCTGTCTCTGGTGTTCACGATCCTTCAGCTCTCTCAGTTTTAGCTCTATCTCCCATTCCAGCTCATTCCGCTCCACGGATGCCGCGCGTGGCCCGGAGGATCCCCTGCTGGCCGGCGAGCGTGGCCGGGAGGATCCCCTGCTGGCCGGGGGGGTCACTGCGCCCTCAGTATTTGCTGGGCTCCTCCTCACCCTTCCCCTAGGCATAGGAAGGAGGGGTCTCGGGAAGCCCTCAGCAGCCGGCTGACCACTCCCAGATGGGACAGACACTGGGGCCTGCGCTGCATCTGCCAGGCTGCTTCCCTCAGCGCCAGGGATCAGTTCATTCGCGCGATCTCGCTTCTCCAGCTGGGCAATGAGCTGTTCTTTGGTGAGCTTCCCAACGCGCACCCCCCTCTGCTTGCACAGCTCCACCAGGTCGCTCTTAAGCCGCTTGGCATACATCTTCCTGCTGGCCACTCACAGGCCTGTGTGCTCACCGCTCCCCACAGTTTCCAGGGAGACCCCTAGTGTGCCAGCCCTTCTCGAGGTCACCGCCTCTCTGCCAGGGTCGAGCTGCAGACTCCTCCGCCCCTGGGACCACTCGCTGCGATCCCCCGGGGGACCCTGTTACTGCAAAAGTCCTTCTCGCTGGTCACACACTCCCAGGGGTGATAACCATCTCTCTCTGACTCCTCAGCACGCCTGGTCCCCATCAATCCCCCTTCGTTTTACTTCTCCCCAGTCACTTACTGCAGGACGCACCGTCCACGGGGTGCAGTAGATCCCACCGCTGCCACCAGTTGTCACGGAGTATGGGGGGACTCAGGGCCCTGCACCCCCGGCGTCCTGCGATTCACCATGACTCTCAGCCAGCCAGTAAAGC
>NW_020713536.1:0-1088 GCF_002925995.2 Terrapene triunguis | reverse complement strand
ATCTAGGATGTACCTTTCTATTTCCTCAGGAACACCCTCTAAAAACTGCTCCATTTTTACTAGGGAAAGCAGATCTTCCAGAGATTTAACATTTGCTCCTGATACCCAGGCATCACAATTTTTGTCAATGTGGTAGGCATGCCGGGTAAATGACACATCTGGTTTCCACCTTAGGGCTCTGAACCGCCGACGGGCATGCTCAGGTGTTAGCCCCATTCTGATTCTGGCCTTGTTTTTAAAAAGTTCATAACTGTTCATGTTTTCCTTAGGCATTTCAGCCGCCACTTCTGCTAAGGGTCCACTGAGCTGCGGCCTCAGCTCTACCATGTACTGGGGTAGAGGGATGCTGTATCCAAGGCAGGCCCTTTCAAAATTTTCTAAGAAGGCCTCAGTATCATCGCCTGCCTTGTAGGTGGGGAATTTCCTGGGATGGAAAGTGGTACCTGGAGAGGAGTTGTTAGGATGGTCTGCTGCATTCTGCCTAGTCCTTGCTGCTTCCAGTTCCATCTCTTTTTCTTTCAGCTCCATCTCTCTCTTGTGGGCCTCCTGTTTGGCTTTTTCTTCTCTTTCATGCTGCTCTGCCTCGAGTTTTTTAATTTCAAGCAGTCTCTGATGTTTTCTCTCATTTTCTTCTGCTTCTAGTCTGGCCAGTTCTAGTTTGTTAGTTACTTCTTTGGCAGTCATTTTCCTGTTTTCTTGTGCTGGGTCACACCCTCTGCAGTTGACTGAAACTGGGGTGTACTTAGCTCTGGCTGCTGCTGAGTTAACAGAGACTTTCTAACAAGCTACTCCCGAGGATGTAAAAAGAAAAAAAAAACAATTCAACTTGTAGATTGCCTTTACCAGTCAGTCAAAGTTTGCTCCCTTTGAACCCTTCTCTTAACAAAGGACCTCGTTAAAAAAAACTTAACACCTCTGCCTTCAGGCAAGGAGAGATAAGATATGCATCTACCTTCAGCTCTGCTCTCCAAGCAGCTAGAAAGAAAAAAAAATCTCTTACTGGCTTTTGGGTTTAAAATGTATCCCACCGCTATGCCACCATGTCAAGGCTGGATCCCCACTTTGAACCTTAGGGTTCAAATGTAGGG